>NC_058337.1:113898382-114201051 GCF_905475395.1 Chrysoperla carnea
GGAAATTCCATCAGAGATTGGAAAATAAACACATTTTTCTTAGAATCGAATATTGCATTTTTAATTTTTCAAGAATTTTTATTTCGAAAACAAAGCGTCTAGAGAAAGAATCATAAAAGTATGCTTAAAACTGATCAAATAATACAAAATCACTTTTTATTTTAAAAAATTTCAAAATTTTGTACAGCGCGCATTTTGTAAATTTCTCAATGCATATTTTGTTTTCTCAGAGGTTATTGGACCAAGTGCTTACCGCTCCGTGTAAAATAAACCATTTAACACTACATCAAAAAGTATATTAAATTTACATGATAAATAAATAAATTTTAAATATTATTTACTATATTATTTAATACATACATATAATATATATAAATATTTTATATTCTGAAATGAGTTTGATTTCCTTTAACTAAATAAAATATAGTGTCAACATAAAGTGGGAACTGAGTCAAGCTCAACCAGCATTCACCATCTAAAAAGAGTAAGTTCTAGAGTTATGTTTTGAGGATATATTTTCTACATAGTACAGTGTGTCATGCCAATTTAATACATTTTAAACCAAATACTATTACCAATTCATAAAATTTTAAGGTTGTTGTCTCGCTCTGAGCATTGTGTCGAAAAACATAAAAATTTGAAATATATTAACCGCCTTTAAAAAGAGAAAAATTTAATTAATGTTCGGATCATTGACACGGATAGCATAAGAAAGGTTGCTTTCGTACCTTGATACAATTGATATGAAAATTTAAGGTAGATATTAATTTTACAAGACAACTACTTGTTTGAGTCTTTAACGAATTTAATTTTATAACTACTTTCGGTTTTTACTGTATCAATTAATTGTAATATTAGTAGTCAACCCAATATGTGCGTACATTACATTTGGTTTGATCAGGATATTAATTCTGATATAACATAAAAATAGCATTATACTTTCTTTACATTATCTCTGTTTTCTTTAACTTCTGATAACTTTCACGACTCAATTTTTTTTGAAATGACAAAATATAAATGCATAAAATACAAATTGATAGCCATAAAAAGATTTTTGCATTTTCTCAAAATTCATGACAACCTGAATCGATTGAAAAGTGGTGACCTAGAAATCGGTTTTTGGTGTCTGTTGCAGTTTTTTTGGTTTTTACTCCCAACTAGCAAACAATTATCGTGCGATTCAGAACATAGTTCCAAAAACAAAATTATTGACCGTTTTATTGTCGAAATATAATAACGCAATATTAATCAATTTTATTGTTGAAAAGAAACGACTATAGTTAGAGTATTATGGTCGAAGAGAGGTAACAATATTAAAAGAATTCCAAACAAATATTTTTATACACTTTATATTGTATGATAAATAGAAATCATTCATTGTTTCGTTGGATATATTCTATAAAACTTTCAAGTTTGCTTTGCTTATAGGAAAATTAGTGCCACCCTATATATGAATGAGTTACTATTCGTAGTAGCTCCATAAAACATTCAGATCTACAACACAACACACTACTTCTGCTACAACACATAATATTTTAATATAAAATAATAATATAAATATGTAAATCAAAACATATTATTATTATTTGAGAGAGATGATATCTATCTAACTGAAACTGAACATCATATGATGTTTAATATTTATAATAAAGAATGGAAGCAATTGAATTTAACATGTTTGATTCAAATAGGTATATCACTTGAAAATGGTAGGTACTGAATAAAATGTTTAACATGTGATTGTGACATACATGGAAAACAGACTGCTTGCTTCTAGAGTAGAAATGGTGTTATATCTCATTGGAGAGATGGGATTTTAATATTATTATTATATCATGTTATTTTCACCTTGTATACCAGGAGACAATCTGTATCGGTGCTGGTAAGAATGCTTACTTACATGTTGAATATTCTTTATTCACATTCCGAAGCTAATCGAATTAACATAAACAATACAAATCAAAAATTCAAAAAGTAGTAAAAGTAGTAAAATAAACACAATTATTTTTAAAACTAAACATTATTTTATGTTTAGTTTTATAACAAAATTTCCCTTAAATCATAAAAGTAAGGTAAATTAATTAGTTTCCCTTTTATTCCTTTTTATTCCCTTTAATGTCATTAATTAATAATTAAATTTGTGTAAAGTGTTTACAAGTAGGCTTCCTTGCGAGGCAAAATATATTTTAAATAAGATGTCACTTGTTTTATAGCAGTCGGGTCAGATATGCTGAGAATGCCTTCAGCTTTACACATATTTTTTTTTTATATAATCCGTCCCTGTTTTCCCCTTCGGCTCAATGGCAATCCTCTAATAGATGTTCTACGCTCTCTGCTGTGTTACACAACATGCATACTCTTACACCGTCGATCTTTTTAGTGTTCCATTTGAAGCCATATAGCCTGGAGTTGGCAATTAGGTGACTTTCGTTTCTGCTCGTGATATTAGCATACTAAGCTCCCTGTTTATAGTGGTTGAGCCTGTCAAATAATCTTTGGATTTGACGTCATTGATTAAGTTGGTCAAAGAAACCTCCTCTAGTCGTTTTTTAACTTGAATATATTCGCTCTCATTGCTCAAGTTAGATAATCCTAGCTCTTGTAGTTTTCCAGAATGCTTACATAATACTTACATTGTCAGAAAAATTCGTAAATTTACAAACTATTTATTGGCAAAATATTGGACTTTTTCAAATTATTTTCTGTATATTAATCAAATAGCTTTTCAAAGTTATTCGAGGTCTACTTACGCAAACAAAAACACTTTTTACTTTTCTCAAGTTGAATTTAGTGATTCCACGAAAATGGGCATTAATTTTAAACTTACCTGAAAAAAAAAAGAGAAATTAGTAAACAATTTTTTTCCAAATGAAATAATTTAAATAATAATGAATAAAGAGGGGAAGTAGCTTTTACTAAATTCGATACATTCACATCTGAAATTTGATTGCTGGAAAACTAAGAAAGTATTCAAGAAAAATTGTTCGTCTTGAAAATGTCCTTAATCAGAAAGCGAGACAGCTCATAATTCAAGGGATATTTTTGACTATTCATTCTATACAATATACATTTACTTTGAGAAAGAAAAGATAAAAAATTTCTACAAAAACCACCAGTCATATGGTAATCAGTAATCAATATCATGTTAAATTGACTTTTTATAAACAATGGACTCAACCAACGCTACATTACATTTGCCGGACAAAAATTAGGTACAAATATGTTGATAGAAGAGTTTAAGGCTCCCATTACTAGCAATGTTAAAAAAAGAGCTGAATAAGAGTTTCAACACCTCTAGTGATTGGGTCCAGTCATAAACGCTCTACTAAACTACATTCATAATTTTTGTTTAAACAAAATTTTGTCAGCAGAGCGTTGTTTCGGTATAAGGACCTCTGGGAGGCTATGTGTAATTATATCGTAATAACATGTACTGATTCTGTTATAAATACAGTTGTATTTACAGGATCTAACCAGCCAGTACCAGCTGGCATTCGTGCCTGCATATACGATCTTCTCCTCTATCTTATCTTTGATTTTGATCACATAATCATTTATTTCCATTAAGTATACGGTCGCAAATCATCAATACACGGTTAAATTGACATTTTTAGAGACGTTCATCTTGAAAACGTACCATTTATGAGAATAACTGAAAAAATTACCTATTAATCATTCCAGAATAATTGTAACTCTGTATATAGAAAATACGAAAATTTACTTAGGTAGCCAAAAGAGTATATCAAAACACCCAAAAGCGTCAGTTATACAGCACCAAGGTAGAAAGAGGAACAAATGTAACACGTACATATACCTAGGTAGAAGGTATTAGCACAAACTGATTTGATTCAATGTTTTGTTTTAAACTCTCCAAAACGTTCGTAGTATGTGTGTACCTACCTACTACGAACAAATATAACGACAACGATTTATATTAAGTGAAGTGTTGGCTTTGCACTGACTGGCTTGCTTGGCTAACGTTGTTGGTGGTATGGTTTTGATATTATTTAATACAAACTAGAAATATGTATTCATATAACGTATTCGGTGGAGTGTGTATTACAATTCGAGGTAGAAATGGAGAAATAGATAGATGGCAATGTATTATAACGAAATAATATAATGTACTGAGAGTTTCTTCAAAAATAAAACTTCGAAATGTTAACATAATCTAAAATTATGTAAAAAAAAAAGCCTCGGTGGTTTATGAATGAATAGAATAAAATATATGTGTTAAAAGTACCTACTTCGTAAAATAGTACCTACTCTTCGTAAATCTAACCCTGGCACTGTTAACTGCACTGTTATTGATGGGCGGGGGCGAATTATACCAGAAAGGAGTTGTCATGATGACCAAGTTAGTAGTAGATTTAGATCTATGCACCTTCCTGGACATATAAAATAAAAATTGGCCCGATAAGTCAGGGTACGAAAAAATTTCATTTTATGTTAAAATGGCAGGATTAAATTCGTTGTGAACATAAAATATAAGTTTTTGCTTTGGTGCTCATAGGGGCCATTTGAACAAAAGACAAGCATCAAAAGATTCGAAAAAAAATTTTTCTTGGCGATTTTTCAGTTTGTTAGTTGGTTTCAGAATTAAAAATCTATAATAGAAAATTTAAAAATCGAAAGAGATCGAATGTATAAAATTTGATAAGTAAATTTTCTACTAGATGTTTTTCGAAACACATGGTTTATAATAACATAGTAGTAAACCAAGAATAGAGATGGTGATGAGAGAATTTAGTCGGACTAAAATTCATTTCCTGCTACTGTTAGTATAGGAATATTGTAGGAGAGAGTAGCCTCTTTCTCTATAAACTATATCACACATCTTTGAGAGAGCTTTCTAACAGAACACCACACCACACCATACACCATTCCTGTAAACCACTACCATATAATATTTGAGAATGATCAGGAAACAAACTCGACTGACTGGCTATATATGCAAAGCTTAAAGCTTTATTAATAATATCATCATATATATATATATATATATACAAATGTAAAACAAAAAGCCCTTCGACTACTATAATATTAACTGTTTGCTTACATATTCCTACTTATCTCCTGTAGTGTGTGGCTGGCTGGCTACTTCATCCCTATTATTATTATAATGCAAGCAAAGGATGAATGATTTCAACACTAGGATTTATATTCATCATCATTGTAATAATATAGAAAACGGGTTTTTTTTTAATCTAGTAGAATTCATTTGTACTATTTAAGAATAAGAGCTAGAGTATAGATACCTTTTTTTAAATAAAATTAAAAAATAAATTGAAGTTTAAAAAAACACGCTGTGTTGCACTAAAAAGTAGATAATAATTTTAAGGTATAGTGGAGAGTCGTAAGATTTATATCTCGGAATCCCAGAACAGTCAATGAATCTTTATAAAAACTGTGCGACTGCATTGTTTAAAGCTTACTTAAAGAAGTTAAAAATAAAAATTTGTGCGATCTAACCCAGGAGGTGGGAGCTACCTTTTCTTAGGGGTGGAAAAATTTATGCTGCAAATGACAACGGGAATCGATACAGGAATGAATTCTCAGCAAATGTGTCATTGAAACATATTTCTAAAAGTCAAACTTTCCGAGTTATTGGCGATTTAAATTCGGAGTATTCGTCAAATAACAAAACAATTTGACGTTTATTTTTGAAAAAAGTATGTCGTATCATCAATACATAGTATAAAACAAAGTCGCTTTCTCTGTCCCTATGTCCCTATGTCCCTTTGTATGCTTAAATCTTTGAAACTACGCAAGGGATTTTGATGCGGTTTTTTTAATAGATAGAGTGATTCAAGAGGAAGGTTTTTATGTATAATACATCCATATTATAGTAGAGTAAAGAGTTGAAATAGGGGTTGAAAGGGATATGCTTCAAAAACTAAAAAAGTTGTGCATCGATTAAGTTCAAATATTGACACGATATACGACCAGCTTCAAAGATCTATTGTTTTTATCTACTTTTAACCTTCGGAGGGTAGAAAGGTGTAGCGAGAAAGTGGGAAGGAATTATCGAATATTTACAAATATACCTAAGTGGGGTATCAAATAAAAGAGCATGACGTGTACATTACAAAACTGTTATCCCACGCAAGGAAATGTGGAGGGAGGGGTGCAAGTGAGGATGTTGCCCAGCAAAGCGGGTAGTTCACAGCTAGTACTTTTTAAAGTATTATAAAAAACCATGAAAATGAAATAAGTTTCAAGTCATTGGCATGAAAATTGACGGAGTTATGATGAAAACAAAGTTTATTAGACCTTTCTTTTTATGTTTTATTCAGTACAAAGACTGATGTATTTACCACGGGAACTTAAAAATAATGCTTGCCGCTTTCCAATTAACTTTATTTAGGTACTGGCAACAGGCTCGAGAAGTTCTAGAAGTTTCGGATAAATATTTTTTGAAATAGTTATTTTTTTCTTCAAATAATATCTTAGTATAGTAAAACATGTTAGAAACGAAGAATTAGTAAAATCGATTTTTTTTGTTTTGTTTTCACTTACTCGCACTAAGTAAAGACAGTATTGTAATCGAAAAAAAAATTGGGATTTTCAATGGCAAAATTTTCTTGTATGTAGCCAAATTGAGAATTTTTCATTTTCACCCGTTCACGCAAATCATTTTGATTACTAAACATATGTGCAAGAAAGTTATGCTTGGGTCACATCAAAAAAGGAAAAACATGTTGATGATTAAAGAACTGTAATAACGGATTTCCAGATGCTTATTAATAAATTTTTATTATATTAATAATTGGTTAAGATTAAGATCAAAAATAAGGTATTATATTCATTATTCGTATGGCGTTGTTATTAAATTAGAATTAACCGGATACATTTGATAAACGTGGCTAGTTCAATAAGCGGAAAGTCACTGTAAATGTCTTAAGATCAATCATCAATAAGAATTATTATATTAACTTAGCATAGTTAGCATTCCGTAACAAAATATCCAAACCTGTATTTACCATTTAGCTTATATAGCTCAAAGCAAATAAAGCATCTACAACACAATGGACTACGAATATCGGTTAATCGAATCGATGTCCTGATGATGAAAAGATTAAACTGCCTGCAACATAGCAGAACGTCATCTCCAGTCCCTCAGAGTAGGCTCTAAATACTTTGTCTTGAAGCATCATTCACCTTCAGCTAGCTCACCGTGGCCCCACTTCTTGTTAGCGTCTTGTCGAACATCACGGATAGTTCAGTTACGTCCGAAGAACCCTTTATTGATAATTCGGCTATATTTGGCCCAACCAGTTACATATTATGTTGATCGCTTAGATCAAGAAATAGGGTCTCCATAGACTACCCAAGGATTAAATATGGTGTATATAACAATTATAAGCGAAGTTTGACATCATTTGTTCGAAAAAACGTTATTTTTCTTAACTCCTTTACACGTGGATTTAATTTTAAAATCCATGGCATTGAAACCACTCTCAAAAGCCATAGGAATTTGAAACTCCTATATTACGGAAAAATTCTCTTCAATTCTTTTATCATTCACATCTTGAAGTTATCTTTGAATTCTTGAAGAATTTATAGCAGAAATTATATTTGATGTCATAAATAGCAAATTATAATTTTCCAATAAAATATTGAATATAATAAATAAGTAGTTAAATCTTACATCGTAAATCAATAGATTATCATAAATATTAAATCAGTTAATAAATGTGTATTAAATTGTAATAAAATACATAATTTACATAATTTTTAAAATTATAATAATTTTATTATTATTATAAAAATATTTTTAACCCTTAACTGATATCGCGACTATATTTTGTGTACTACCTGTTAATTCCTATTTTTGGTATCTAATATCGACAAACAGATCTCAAAATATTTACAGGATAATGTCACTTTTTTTTTTTTAAAGAAATAAAAGAATATATATGCTAACAGAGGGGTTGAAATGATTTTTGTTTTTTATCATAGTAAAAATTACTTTCTTCCCAATTTATTATGGGTTTGGTAGGGTTAAACACAGTTTCAAATGAACCTGCTAGGCTTTCCCATTCCGATCAGCTCAATACATGCAGCAAATTTTACCCTTTAAAGTGTTGTATGGTCAAATACCCACTTAATTTTGCCATTTTGACTCAAAATCGTAAATGCTTGCGACTTGGTGACACGAAAACATTTAAGAGTTAGGACTTGTTTTGTAAATATTTTTGTTTTGTAAATAGACGCTTGATGCATATTTGAAAGATTATTTTCTTTGATTATTTAATCTGTGAACCAATATGGAGAGAACCGTTTTTTTAGTAGTTGATTGCGTTTTGCAATAAAATGTTAACTTATCTGCATTTCCACTCAAGCTGTTTAAACCCATTAAATAAACACTTTAATATTATATATTTTTCAAAATGACATAATTTCTGCTGGGATAGAGACCATATATCTAGTTAATACTAGATTAATTTTTAGACAAATCAAATATGTATTGAATTTTCTAAAACTTCAGAAAAATTAACACGAACGGAAAAAAAAACATATCATAGCAGAAATTTATTTGATATTTTCTGAAAATTAACGAGAATATACAATGTTTTGATTCCAAAAACAAATCTTGTCTCTTTATAAGGAGTCTCTTTATTTACTTGAATTGCCTTTTCTTTGAAGGAAGCGTTGAATATTGTCATTTTAACAAAAAATTGAAGGGACTTCTAATAATAGTATAGCGCTTTATTATATATTCACACCGCACGTGAGTTTAATTGGAGGCGTTTCCATGGTAACGATACACTACTTTAATTATAGAATTGTATGGATGCATATATAATTGTATGGATTGCATTCTTGACTTACATTGAAAATTCAATATTATTGTCTAACAAATTTAAATAAATAATTATGATAATTTACATTTGAAAAATAATATTTGTGCAATTTTTTTTTTTTAACAATTTTTAATGCATTAAGTTTAATTAATTAGTGTTTTTCAATAATTTTTATTTGACATTTTCTATTAACATGTAAAGAACTGCAAATTAGTCATAACAGCCTCGTTTATTGCCAATATTTTTCACTGGAAGTGCTGGCATCGATTTTATTGTCCCTACCATGACTACACAAACAACGAATAAAAAACTTTAAATTTTCCAAAGATGATGTAACAATTTTTATCTCACTTTTAATGCCTTCAGCAATTTAAAAGAATTTCTTCTCAATCTACTTTTCAAAATAATTACACACATTTTTTTTAGAACACAAGGAAGACATTTAAAATAAATAATTTCGTTTTATTAAACACAAAATAAAAATGTGTTTTGTTTCCTTTATTAAAAAGTCGTTTTATCCCTCGCAGTTAATTACCGTACAACCTCATCCCATTTAATATCCTTACCTTATATTACCTTTTACCTCATACCTAACTGGAATAAAGAAAAAAAAAAACGGAGATATTTTTGTAAGATTACGAAAATGTTTTATATCACACAATGAAATATAGTTTTCACCGTTATGTGTTTTTCCATTTGGGTGGTAAGATTCGCCGTCATTTCTAGGTATTTATTTCACACTAATTACTATATGTACACATTTAAATGAATATCATATTTTTTATTGATTTGAAAAGTACAGGTTACAAAAAATATTTTTATTCGGGAAAAAAAAGCGCATTAATACAAACAAGCCGGATGAGGAAGAATAACTTGAAATTTAATTTAAACAACAAAAAATGCATATTTAAAGGTAGAAAATGATTATTAATTATGTTGGGAAGTAGATCATATCACGATCCAACCAAAATATACCCTCCCGATCAACCAAAAAGTCATTCATATGTATAATTTTCAATGTTCTTAAGAAGACACAAAGTTTATTAATGTTTTCAAAGTCAGGAGCTTGCAAAAAGAAACAGCCTGAAAAAGTGTTTACGTATCTTCTGTAGATTCAATGTTTCAAGAGTTTATGGATAAGCAATTGTAATATCATGGCCATGGGTTTCGAAAAATCCTTTCTTATCTTATCAGATGCCTACGTCATACAAAGAACACACCCTTCAAGTTTCAGGTCTCTATGATCAGGGTCTTAGGCTGTGCATTGATCCGTCAGTCAGTCAGTCATCCAATCATTCAGGACAAAACATTTTATATGTATAGATAATTTTATGTCTAATTATTTTAAACTGTCTATACTCTATAACTAAGGCAACAGATATTGAAGTTACAATCTCCTTAAAAAATTTTAAAAGTTGACACAGACCTAAAATTTGTATCTGTTTTTTAATAATGAACATTATCGCAAACTACTAATTAGTAATTTCTCAAGAAAGCAATGGGTTTCCTTCGTTTTCATAAAATGACATGAAATTTTGAAATTTTACATTTTAACATTTTTTACGGTTTAAGGCGTTAGTGTGAACAGGCAGCGTCATTGTGAACGATTACCATTAATGGGGGCTGTGGAATTGATCACATTGACGTCGCTTGGATAAGAACGAAGTAACCGATTCCATCCACATCATAAATGTAATTGTAAATATGAATGTAATTTAATAAATAAAGATTAAGAAATAATGATGTTGATGGCCTCTGTTATAGGCGTATGTCAGGAAAACGGAGGTCAAACCCCATTATTATTTTATGCTAATCTTAGTGATTTAAGTAACACAGTTAGTTTTAGAAAGATGAATTTGGAAGCTTGTGTCCGTAGATCATTTATTCAATGGTGGTTTCACCATTGGAGGAATGTATTTTTTTACTTACTTTGTAACGAGAATAATAAAATGACGTTAATAGCTAAACTTTATAACATATTCTCAAACCCAGATCAGGTCTTGAAGGTAAAATTCATAAAACTTAAATACTTTAACAATTCTAAGATAGGAACACAGTTGAACTTGCCCAACTATTCAATTTTATTTAATATTTATTTAATATTTTTAGTTTTTTAAACAGTATTTTGTAAAATAATTATTAAAAATGTATCTTATAATAATTAATTTACAAATATGTATAAATATAAATATAAAAGCTACATTAAAATATTTCAAAGAAAATATATTAATTTCTATTGAATATATTATTACAACGTATAAGTCGTTGAAGGAAAAGTATTTCCTAGGGGTCATTTTACAATAGGAGTGTGAGAAAATAATTTTCCTTGTATAAATTATTAAACATTTCTTAACATTTACATAACAAAACTTCAATAAACAGGAAATGTTCTTGAAAATTCGTTTCCGAATTTAATATTAAACCTTAATGTCTGATTATTAAATAATTGTTATTAATAGGTTTTCTTAATTTTTTGTATTTTGATTTTCATTTTCTAGAGTAAAATTGAAAAATGTGTGGTGAAATTTTGTGTTTGATGTATTTTACCACGCAACTCAGATATTATATTTTCTAAAAATAATAATAATGAACTTTTTTTATTTATATATTTTTTAATTAATTTTATGGTATATTATGTACATTTTTTTTTTTAAACTAATAATGATTATTCATCATGTATTGATGTAATATACATATTATTGTACAGAATGTACAAGAAGTGTGGTGTTTTTGCGTTTATTAGGAAATAAAAAGGCAGAATTAAGTTTATTCCTTTATAACAAAACTAGCAGATACCCGTCCGCTTTTCTAGGCAATTTCTCCTTTTTAAAACATAGAATATCACGTTATAGCCCTCACTTATACTGCCTTTTGTTAACAATTTTTATTTATTTTAATTTTTCGGTGGGGAAACTAACTTTTTTGAAAATGAAGTTTTGTCCATGATACTCGCTGACATTGTAACTTTCTATAGGTCCAATCATTAAATTAACCTGATTTTTATACTTTTTGGATCAAAATTACCCCATCCAATGAGTTTCCTAAATTTCCAAAAGAAAAAATTTTTTCCCGATTTTATCAATTTTTTAACCCCTTATTAAAATTGCAAAAAATCGAAAAAACTTTTTAATCTCGAAATTCGATAAAACTCAGTATATAAGATAATTTTGACCCAAAAAGTACAAAAATCGGGTGCATTTGATGACTGATCGAATAGATTTTGAGATACGGACTAAAATTGATCCAAATATTCCGATATCTCAGGAACTCTACATCCAATCATTAAATTAACCTAATTTTTATACTTTTTGGATCAAAATTACCCCATCCACCAAGTTTCATCAAATTCCAAAACAAAAATTTTTTTTCGTTTTTTTCGATTTTTTTTAAAGGGGTACCCCTTAAAAAAATTGCAAAATATCGGGAATTTTTTTAATCTCCAATTTCGATAAAACTTAGTTAATGAGGTAATTTTGGCCCAGAAAGTACAAAACTCGGGCGCATTTATTGACTGGTCGAATAGTTTTTGCGATATGGTGATATCTCAGAAACTCTACATTGTAACTTATTATAGGTGAAATAATTTTTAATCTCTCTTATGTAAAAATTTTTCAGAACCAGCACAAGACGTGTGAAAGACAGTCAATTATATGTTAAAAAAATCTACCCCTTAAACCGCAAAAAGTAGACAAAAAGGTTAAGATTAGGAAATTTGTATCATACTTTTTTGATAAGCATAGGTTTGCTTCAATTTTACTTTGCATTCCGAATCAGCTCATAAATCTAAATAATAAAAAAATTAAGAATTTGAATCCTGATTCAATATTTAAGAGGCTCGAATCCATCCCTGATTTTTCAAAATGTTGGAGCGACTATGAATATTTTTCCGATAAGCTCTAAAAATATTTTTGCAAAAAAATATTGTGTTACAAAAACAGGAAGTGTATCATAAAAACACTATAGATAGGTATAATAAACGAATAATTACTAAAACAAATAATAAAACGATATTCTGATTCATACAGTACATTGTGTGGTATTATAATAGTTTTATAGTATTAATAATAATAATAATAATAATAATATGAAAAAGATTTGTAGAGATTGATAAATAAATCGCGCAATGCGTCTAACGTCGTATGATAATGATGAGATAACATCTCCCCAAGGCTTACTTTATTATTAACAACACTATAAAAAAGTTTCCAGCTAAAAGAATAATTAAGATAAGCAGAGGTGGAGCACTTGGAAAAAGAAACAATACACATACATACATACATAAGTACACTGTTGTTAGCTTTCTGATAGAAACTCATTGGTTTCATCAAGAAAAAAGAAATCGAAAATGTAGTGATTTTTTTCGTTTTTAAGGTGTCTGACGTATTATTAAATTTTTTCACACCGTTTCATATTGAAAGTATAAAAATACTTGCAAACAATTTCTTAATGACCGAAATAAGTACAGCTAAATATTTGTATTTACAATAGAATGGGATGGAATTTAAAATATTAATTTATTGATACAAAATCACAGAAGTTCAATAAACAAAATCAATACTTCTATGAAAGAGATTGATTTAAGTTTAACGTCATGCATTTTATTGATGGCATTGTACTTAGTTGGAATATATAATCGTATTAATAAAGCGAATCGACGAATTAAAAGAAAATTTCTTTGCGTTTGCTTTAAATATAAGATTTGGTTACAATGAACGCAAACCTGTCATGTCTATAACAATATGCGGTTGTCTCAACTTCATGAAGATTGTTGTTACTAATTTACAGAGATGTTGAAATATACTTATTGATAATTTTTATAATATACAAAACAAATTTTTATTAAGATACAACAACCACCGGTAGCCCAGTTGGTACAACTGTAGACTTAAGACACTAAAATCAATAGTAATCCATAGGTCGCTGGTTCAAGTACGACTCGAAGAAATCTTATTTCTTTAAATAAGCCTAATTTCTATTCCAAGAATAGAAACATAACCTAGGTTGTCCCGATCTGTACATGGGGTTGTGTCAATCACATTTGTTAGAATATTTATAAGTGGTAGAACCCATTAAAAAAGATTGTTTAAAACTGTGTTTCAAACCAACAATATTTGAAATTTGTTAGACAGTACAAATAACTCATGCGATTGTGTCAACTTCATCACTCAACCCCGTACAGTATTTGCATTACATTCGTGGACCCATTCGCCATATTTGCTACCGCGACGAGGTTGAGACAATCTCATATCGGTTGATATCAATAATTTTTTTTTAATGGAGCAATGTTTAAAAATAAATAATATCTCATAAAAAGTATGTTTCATCAGGTTTGCCGTCATTTTGCTTGTACAGTGTCCATCGTACGGAAAACCAAAAATTGGTACTTAAGTGCGAAACGATTCATATCGTAAATACTTTAAACTAACATTTGACGTTTGAAACAAGCGAAAGTATTCACAACATTCTAATTTACAGAGTTACAAACTGAAGGACACTGAATTTGGATCATCCTTTACAATTAGTATCAGGGAGATATTATTGATCTTATCCCTAAACGTCATATCACCACTTACTTCTATTATAAGTGCTATTATAACGTAACAGTCGTAGCTGTAGCTTAGTCTAGCGAACACAAGCACATTACATAGAAACGTGTAACTAAGTATTTTATATGTTTTTATATTGTAAAATGTATAACATTTTTATTTATTACAATATTATAATGTGTTTGAAGTATAATAATGTATATAAATGCACATTGGAACAATGTGAATGTACATACATATTCATATTTATATATTGTATGCATATTTAGTTTTTTATGAACTTTACTGTACATTTTCTCTTTTCTCATTTAAAAAACTTTTCCGTTGTGATATCACTTTTTTGGTGGAAACGACGGCCATCGTTTAAATAAAACTGTATTAATATATATGGTCTAAGAACTAGCAACAACAAGGGTTCAAAATTTTGAATTTTACATAATAATTGAAATTATGTTGTACTTTTTAGTCCTCATGTTAATTCAGTGTATCAACAATTTGAAGCTACCTACAAAATTTTTAACCTTCTATCTTGTATAGTTTTGGAGAATTTGATGACCCAATCAACCTATATTGCTACCTATATTTTTTCGTCCTGAACACGCTATAGCGGATATCTTTTTTCGTTTTACAAATGGACTAATTAGGTGATTTTATGAACACTTATAGCAAAATTTTGTATTAAGTATCAATATTTCTAAGCATTACAAACTTGAGACTAAATGTAAAATCTACCTACCATATTTTTCATATATACAAATACAAGACAAAAATGCAACACATTGCAAAAGCAAGTAATAATAAAATAAAATATTTATGGCAACTTCAAATTATTCCATATTGACTGTTCGTATAATCCTTTGCTTTATCTGTCATTTTAAGGTTATTTGTACTGTATAAAACACAGTGCTCTCGGACAAGATGGGTAGATAGCTATCTACCCGTTTTCCCCCGGGATAAGGTTTTTATTTATTAATGTCATTGAATTTTTTGTTTTGATGGTAAATAGCTACAAGTGAAAAACTAACCGTATTTTTGAAATTAAAATGATCAGCGGAAAGGTGGTAAAACACATATATGGTATCACAATGGCTTCGATAGCCTAAGTGTGTTCTTCGTGGACAGCCAATATAACCTAACCTAACCTAGCCTATTTTTGAAATAAATAAACACTTAACATTCAATATAGTTAAATTGTGTTTTATTTCAAAGTTTAATTAAGGTAGTTCCTCCGCGACCGTCCAGTCAAAAAGTTTTGGAGTGATACTATCATTCAGTGCATTAACTGTGCTATGACTATTATACATATACCATATATTATTTTCACAAGACTGTAGTTCCTCACTAACAAATCTTCTATACGTATATACACACATACTATGATGTATAACTTTACCATTAGTTATTATATCCTCTCCATAAAAAAATATCGCTAAAACGAGTTATTTATTTAAGTTTTTTATCGAAACTATATGGTAAATAATTTTTATTTTTATTTATATATTTTCTAAATATAGTATTCTACATTATATTAGTTTTTCATAGAGATGGTGGACGTCATTCATTGGTAAATAAATATAATATTTGTAAATTTGTGTATTTTTATACACTTCTCCCATGTACACGTACAAATTGCGTCACTTTTAATTGCTAATATCTTCATGTATGGCATGGTAAATCATCTTCTAATTTTAACAGCAAGTGTATTATGAATTAAATTCTTCTAATTTTATATTCTGAGTTTTGAGAAATTCTTGGAATATCACTTTCGTTACCTACCTTAATATACTATATTAAAATTTAAATCAAGGTACCGTATAATACAAATTTTACCCTACATCATTTGAGATTTTCCCAATTTGATTAATTCTTAATATTATACGCCCAATTAATTGAGCGATTTGATGGAGCACTACATATTTTGCCTCCAAATTATAAATACTAAAATTAAAAATGATTATTTTCTGTTGATAATAGGTATACTAGTGCACTACCTACAAACAAACACTTGTTCTGTTTGGTTCGCTAACTCTAAACTCTAGTTGTATAGTTTGTTTTAAATAAACAAGTGCATAATATTAATAATAATACATATTAAAAATATACCTAACAGTAAGTAGTATTGTTTATTACATAGGTACTTACTACAATACATACAGTAGTGAGTAGTGTATGTCGACTGACTGACGTAATTAGTTAAAACTGCATTATTTAAAATATGTAGTAAGATAGAAATTTATAGATATGCATTTTTGTAATTAATAACAATAATTTTACATATACAGTAGAATCTCGATAACTTAAACCTCGGTAACATAAAAATCTCTGTTACTTCAAAAAATACTATGTTCCCTTCCCATCAGAGCCCAAAACCTCTACAACTTAAAATACGCAACCTCTATAACTTAATTAAATAGTCTCTGTATATTCCCTCAGTAACTACATAGAAACATGTACATACCTCTATATTAACTAGGGTACATAGAAACATGTACATACCTCTATATTAACCTTTACCTAACATAGACACTTGATAACTTAAAACCTCTATAACTTAAAATATTTTGTGTTTCCCTTGGACTTTAACTTATCGAGATTCTACTGTATTATTTGTTTTGTAAAGTGAAATTTCTAAATCGTAAAGAATATATTCTATGCGTTAAGGTTCTTGTTTCGCTATATCAGAAAATCGTAAATTTTTTTGCAGTGAAACTACAAGCGTTGGACGATATGTAAAATATGTATTACTAGCTGTGAACTATCCGCTTCGCTGGGCAACTTCAATTTTAAATACAAAGATTATTGTGTTATAACCTTCACTTCATATGCCATCACTTACTCTCCTCTTGTTGACAATTTCGTTTAACCTCTAAAATTATTTGTTCTTCTCTACTATATTACACATTTACTATACTTAAAAACCTTCCTCTCGAATTACTCTATCTATTCCGCCAAACCGCATCAAAATCCAGATAAATAATATTTCGTAAAGTAAAATCTTGTAGTTCCAAGTTAGCAACATGCTATGAATATAGCTACAGATATAACTATGTAATAATAATTAAAGCTGTATAATTAAATATTATCTAAGTGATTCTGATCTTTGGTAACTTCTGATTAGTGTCAAAGATGGCGTTTGATAACAAATTTGAAAAACATTGATCGATTAATTTTATGATTTGTTTATATTTCGATTAGGTTAGTTATTTCCATTTACAAACTATGAAATTTTAATTATTCAAACCACAATTAATAAAAAAAAAATTTAAACAGTCCCTATGACTAACTATATTTTTTTTATACTTTTTAAGGACATTATAATAGAATTACGATAAAAAGTTGGAGTCTCGTTTAGTTTCTCTCTCGAATTTGAAGTAAGAAAATCACAAATTAAGACACTTTCAAAATTTACCGTTTTGTGATTAATACATTTAAAAAGATGAAATATCTTCATTGATTAATAAATATATCGCCTTTCTCTTGATTAAGTACCACCAAGCGCTCGTATATCTATCGACAATCAACAATCAGGATTCTCTCGTTGACTAATCTTCGAAACGAGACGTCAAGTCTCGCTATCAATAAAAAGAACAATAAAAACTTTGTTATTTTCTATTTATCGAGTTCTGGATTTATCAATTTTTAAACGATAATAATATGTTTTTTGTATAGGTGCTGGAAAGAAGTAAATGTTTTAGTTTTAAAACTATTGTCTTAGCTACGTCTAGGTTTTGCTGCATTTATCAAAATAAAACATTTCGTCTTGTAAATTTTGACTAAAAAAAGCATAATATTAGTACCTATATTATTTAACTACGTTTGGAAAAAATTTTGATGAACACAAATAATAAACCATTGAATTACAAAATATAAACAATTTTTATTAAAAAAGTGCATAAAACCATAAGTGTATAAAATATAGAGTACAAATTTTCATTACAAATTCAAAAGACTCAATTAATTGAATGATTGAATCACAAACTCCAGCGCTATATATGATTTAATTTTCACAACTCTGATGATGCACACAGAAAAAAAAAACTGCATAAATAAATTAAAAACCGGTTTTTTATACAAAAAAAATCATTCATGAATAAACGGAATAAAGTTTGATTAAAAAAAAATTCACAAACACATAAACATACCACCACCGATGATGATGCTGCGCTGATTTACACAGAGACGCGATAAAAAAAAGTATCGGATTTAGTAAACCATTTAAAAAATTTTTCAAGTGGAAATTCATTGTCTAATATCATCGAATACCGATCGGGATATTAATAGATATCCTAATAGAGATATGCATTACTTTTTTTTTTATAAAAATTAAATTGAATTTATTTATGTAGAGATTTTCAACAATAAATATTATTACTACGTGTAGGAATATGTGGGAGTGGGACAACGGATGAAGGAGTAATGTATAGGAGATTAGAATTGTAAGCGCGGGCAGGTGTGTGTTTGTATGTACAATCGTTTGTTATATTTGCCGTGTTGAGAATTTTCTCATTTTATTGAAATCAGTTTTTTGATCATTTTTGATACGATTATTAATGGTTTATACGAAATTAAAATATCAGATTCGAATAAAAATCAAGCCGCACAAGTAAAACGGAGCTTTTGAATTTCATATTGAAGTAGTTTTAAAGAGTTCTGTGTAACTGAATATAATACATTAAATGATTGTACATGAATTTTTCCTAAGGCAGAGAAAAAAAAATGAAATTGGAAATAAATAAACCGAAGTCACGAAATTTGAATGGCTAAAGTGAGAGTTTCGGCAACAATGCACATCAAGGATGAATGACTGTTCAATGCATTTTGCAAGAAAAAAAAGCACAAAGTACAAAATTTACATGAAAAACACTTCATCAAAAATTACAAGTATCAACAACACAGAAGAGCAGTCATTTTAAGAGACGAAAGGAATCAGCTGTCAAAAGTACGCTTTAAGCACAATAATACAAAATTTCAACAAAATAAATAAATTTATCAACGCATTCTATAAACATCCTATAATCTTTTTAATCAATGACCTGTTAAAATGCGAAGTGATTCATTCATTTTTTTTTTCCCGCGATTTTTGAAATGTTAAAGTTTGCTATAGATGGCACTGCTTCCTATATCAATCTAGATTTACTCATGAGAGCGCTAAGCCAATTTAATTCATTTTTTGGTTTTATCCATATGCAACAGCCTAATCATAAGTCTTGAAAATGGTTTCGTTATCCTTGAATAAGTCAATTTATCTCTCCCGAAGCTTTCAGCGGTAATCACCACTTGGTGTCAAAGTAGAATTTAATCGTGAATTAATAAAAGTAATATTTAGATATACTGCAAGATCAATTCAAACCACGGAATCGAATTGATCTTGCGTAATTTGGGTAATAAATACTAATCGAAACTATTGAAAAATTACATAAACGCTATGCCAGTAAAAGCTAAATCGTTTTGATCAACATTTTAAACAGGGTAAATAAATAATGTTATGAAATTCGTTTCGGTTCATATTGCCGTTAATATGCTTCAATAAACACGTCAACAAAGTCGATATCATATTATGTTCGCGCGATATTCACTTCTTGCCTTGTCCTAACCATGAAGCGTAAAGATATGTTGAAAATTTCGATTTCGAAAATTAGACCCATTAAAATAACTTTTCGTCCATGTCTTACTTTTATCAAAACATGAATACAAAAATAAACTAAAAGATTACAAATGAAAGTTTAGTGTTTTTAATGGCGGACAGGAATTGAATTCAAATCTAAACATTTACCATAAAAGATTTGTAAAAAGTTATTGAAAATGTGTAGTTTATTTGTGTTAAACATAATAAAATAAGGATTCACAAACGTGTGATTCCCTTTTTTTGTGTAACCAAAAAACATATAATCAGTTATGTTCGAAAAGATAAGTCTCTGCTATATAGGTATACATATACGTATTTACTAGAAACATTGATCGTATATGTGAGATGGTTCGGACTAAACAGTTATTGTCAGTTAGTCTCTTTCATAGGGTTGTGAAAATACTACAAGAAGGTAAGAGTTACAAAACGCCCGGTTTTCATTTCCTGTGGGATAACAACTCCACTGCTTTATACATACATTTTAAGTTATACATATGTATATTATTTATATAACACTACTGCTGCCATATGCCCTCAAACCCTTTTTCAATTCCTTTCAATTTTCTCTTTTTACGATGGAAACTACGTACGTTATCATTTTTATACATGGAAAATATATCAATAATAAATGGATTGATATCTCAAATATTGTTTGGGCGTTGTTTGTACAAAGATATTTTCTATGTCTGAGAAAATGTGATATGATGTCAAAATGCAGTTTGGAGATTTTTAGATATTTCATTTTGTTTTTTACTAAAAATACGAACTATTCTTAAGAAATTGTTGTTAATAAAACGATTTTTCTTTCAATATATTGTTCTAAAAACGATTCTTGAAGAAATATATAAATATAATTTCTTGAAGATGTTGAAATTATTTCTGCATTAGGTCATTTGATGTATAAAAATAATTATGATTTGTAAACTCTCCTATTTGTTGTGTGCGTAGTCAGTCTAGGGACAATAAAATCGATGCCAGAGCTTCCAGTGAAAAATTTTGGCGATAAAGGAGGCTGTTATGACTAATTTGCAGTTCTTTACATGTTAATGTTATAGAAAATATCAAATTAAAATTATTGAAAAACATTAATTAATTAAACTTAAAGCATTAAAAATTGTGATAAGTAAATCAAATTGCACAAATATTATTTTTCAAATGTTAATTATCATAATTATTTATTTAAATTTGTGAGACAATAATATTAAAATTTCAATGTAAGTCATAAATGCAATCCATACAATTATATATGTATCCATACAATTCTATAATTAAAGCAGTGTATTGTTACCATGGAAACGCCTCCTATAAAACTCACACACGGTGCGAATTAAATGAAATTTTCTTCTAATGAAAATTTGTTTGTCTCTGAAACTGGCTTAAAATGTTGTCAAAATCAATCAATCAAACTAACAATACTTGACGAGAGAAATTTATTGACAAGAAATTAAAGAAAACCATTTCTCTGTTTAGTGGGTCTTTAAATGTTAATATTTGAAACCGAGATCATGATCTGATAAAGTAAAGCTTTCTTCTTTCATAAAAATTTAAAAAAAGTTACAAAAATAGAAACATTTTTTTAAGGTTGTTTTCCTTAGAAAAATGCATGTTTATTAAAGGATTTAAAAAATTATAATAAAAATTATCTACAATTTAAAAAAAAAATTAAATTTATAGTACAGTTATGTTTTTAAAAAGTTAAAAAGTTCATAACTGACATAAAATTAGAATGGAACAGGTGGTATTTAACAAGAATTTATGTTTTATAAATGTTTATAAAAATACATTTAAAAAAAATAAAAACATTACATTAAAATGTGAATTATTTAAATTGTGAATATTGGTTTGAATTTATTTAAGTTGGTATCTCTCTACTAGAATACAAAATACACTTCGGATCAAAAATATCACTAAATTGGATTCCTCTTAAAACTTGACAGATTTTTTGCTAAAATATTACGCCGATGATTTTTACGAATGAAAATTACGAATATTTAGAATAATAAGCGAACTGTAAACACAACGAAATATAATTAGGTTGAAGATACATTTTCTTAAGAAAATAATTCTTCATTTACTAAAGAAAAAAAATTGGCAGTACATTGTCGGTGTGGTACTAAAGTCGTGTGAGTGTGACCCCTGTAGTCCACACGACTAACTTCCCAGAGGGGGAAAAACATTAAAAAAAAGGTCTTGTTAGTCTTCATAGATTATTTTTCGAACATGTACTGCAGCTTATGCTGGAACGATCATTATCTCGAACGATAAATGATTTTATCCACTTTTCCGATTCTGTTTTCCAGTTGTTTTATTACCATTAAAAAACGGCCAAACTAATTCTGCTAAAAACTGTTTCAGTTTTTAAATACGTGATTATGCGTCGAATAAGCCCAGTCACGTGTTAATGTCATAACTGGTTCGCGAGATAATCGAGACGAAATAATCCGAAGGAACATACGGAACATACGTACACACACACAGACATCTCATTGAAAAGGTTTGATTCGAATATTGCAACCTAGAAAACGCGGAAATATGTAAAACTGGCCCCATTTCTATCTTCAAAATCGGCCCCATTACATTAACTTCCGCTGGGAAGTTAATAATGTTTTTCAATTTTTGGAAACAGAATGGCGTATTAACAGTAGCACTACTTGAATTTAAATTATACGAATCATATCACTCATGGTGTTAAATTTTTGAATGACAGTGTACTTGGTTTGTGGTCTCTTTCGCTGCTTTTATACATTCCAATAGTTCATATGTTCATTTTATACAGATTTACAAACTGATAAGCAAATTATGTTTAACAATTTTTTTTTTTCGACAAACACTTTATTAATAATTTTTACATTCTCATGTTTATTAAAATCAATTCCTTCTTTGTGTTACTGTTGTAAAAATAAATTATTTTTTGAAACTTAAATGCCAAACTCATTTGAAGTAAACTTAAGCGCCAGATTAATCCAGGTATTAGACAAAATAAGTAATATTTTTACTAAAGACCAACTTAGTTAACTAACTTAAGCCAATTTTTCCATGGATTGAACAAATTAAGCTCGATTTAATAGAAATTTTTTAAATAACTGTTGATTTTTAAATAAATATCATAAAAGCATGTATACAAAAAAAAATTATATATATTATACTTTAAAATAAATAAATTGTCTCTGTCGCCATCATCATTGCATGAGAATTATGATCAGTTATTATTAAATATATATTTTATATGTCGTGTCGTATTGTTGACAATAAAACAGGAAAATGTGAGAATATAATCTATCTATTACTTACATCACTATATTATAACATTGTGTAGAGCTTTTAAAGCTCCATTTTATATATGTATGTATGTTATTAATCTTGTCGACACCATTTGTATATATGTTAATAAAAGCTTCAGATTCTTCTCGAATGTATGTATGAAATGTCAAAGCTAGCCGTGCGTACAATCTAAATATATAGCTTAAGTATTATTATTGTTATGATTATTATTAACAATTGTTCTTTTTGTCTCAGTGTAATACACTGAGTGTAAAAAGAAAAAGACAGTGTTATTGAAGTGTAATAAGCCCTCTCTATTCTTCTCTCTCTCTATGGCTTACATTCAGTATAAATAGTGTATACGCAGGTTATATAAAGAACATACATATGAATAATGACAGTTGTTGAAATAGTATCACCTCTCTCACTTAGTACACCGAATGATACACTTTGATAGTTTATATGTGGTACAGGATGAATCATTTATGATGTAACGTATCAATGATCAAAGTTTACTTTGAATAAATACAAAAGAAAAACGTTTCTCAAATTATAGTTTAAACTAGAGGATTATTTTAGAACATACTTTGTACAGTCTTTGTGGAGAAGTGGTTTCATTTAAATTAACTGAAAATTAATATACAGAAGGGAATTAATTGTCTATGCTTTAGTTCATTTGACCGTTGCGGTCATTGATACTTTTATTCAAGAGCTAAGTTAACTCAAATTTTCAAAATATTTGAGTGAAATCGCTTTTACCTAAGGAATTGTACATTTGTGGGTACAAGTTTGATAAGTATTTCCCTTTTAGGAAATTTCCTGAAATCGATTCAACAAATCGCTCTTTATAGATTTTTTGAAAATATCTTGGAAACTATGCATTCAATCATGGAGAGAATTCCATTTTTCAATTTTTCAGCTCAAAATTATCTTGTGAGTTTTATCGATATTCGAGACGAAAAAAATTCTGGTTTTTTATTTTTCCTTAGAGATAGAATCATTTTGACCGAACAAATACAAAAATCGGATTTATTTGTCGATTAGTTAAGTATTTTCTACGATATCCCATATGAAGCTTGTCTATATATTTGAAGATTTTTCGAAAATCTTTTGAAAATTACTCATCTAGTCGTCAAATACACTGAATTTTTATGTCGGATCATTTTGGCAGTTTCATACTTCAAGAAAACAGATATTAGAATAATAGCTTGAAACTCTCGAAACATTTTTTCGCGTCCCCAAAAATTCCGTAAAATCATATAAAGTTTTTCTAATGTATACCAATCCTTCAATAAAAAATATAGTAAGTAGATATTCTTCAATTTAAACTGTATATAGCTTCATGAACCACACTGTACATAGCAAAAATCATATTTTAAAAACCTGTATAAATAAAGTAATAACTAACGCGTTACATATTCTAATAATCTATATATGTTTATACATATTTACACGTTTGGGAAAAGGGAATAAGGGGTGTCTACTGGACTATTCCCGTAATCCTGTTGAATGATGTATAAATATGTTTTTTTTATCAACATATGTTTTACATATTTAAAATAAAAGAAAGGTATACATACACGACAGGTATTCACGACAAGCGAACGACAAAACGACACTAATCATAAAGGTAAATGAATTATTTATTATCTAATAAATAGTCGAGTTTTTTTGTGTCTGCCTATGTACAGTGTCATAACTTTTAAATCTTTTTAATTGTATAACATTTAGTATTCGTACCATGTGTGAGTTTTATTGGAGGCGTTTCAATAGTAACGATACACTCCTTTAATTATATAGAATTGTATGGATGCATATATAATTGCATGGTTTGCATTTATGACTTACATTGAAAATTTAATATTATTGTCTCACAAATTTAAATAAATAATTATGATAATTTACATTTGAAAAATAATATTTGTGCAATTTGATTTCTTATTTTCACAATTTTTAATGCATTAAGTTTAATTAATTAGTGTTTTTCAATAATTTTAATTTGACATTTTCTATCTAAGATTAACATGTAAAGAATTGCAAATTAGTCATAACAGCCTCCTTTATCGCCAAAATTTTTCACTGAAAGCGCTGGCATCGATTTTATTGTCCCTACCATGACTACGCACACAGCGAATACTATAGAGCTCAATGAGATCACACGTCGTACAAACAATAAAAATTGGAAATAATGCCAAATAACTCGTTTTGTAGTTATCCAATCAAAAAATAACATAAGCAAAAGATGCAAAGTTTGATGGAGGATATGATGTTCTGAGAGTCGATTGGACCTAGTTCTCCGGGTTGCTTTAATAGTCAAGTTGGCAAATAAAATGGTAAGAGATTCAATAACATTTTAAATTAGAAAGTTGATGCTCATAAAAAAAAAAAAAAAACAAACAAACAATTTTGATTATTTATCCAAAAAATTGCACATTAGCAAAATATTGTCAGAAAAAATAAATAATAAAAACTTTACATAATCAAAATCAACAGTTTTGCATTCTCAATCTATACACAATAAAAACCCAAAAAAAGCCATTCATGTGCACTGGCCCTTTACAAATAATACTTCCTATCGCAAAAATCAATTTCTACAAAATTCTTAGAATTCTCCATACATGAAAATAAAAAAATCACATTCTACTCATTCTATTAAAAACCCAAAACGTCTGATAACGTCTTTACATATAGTTTTATGTGATTACACAAAAAGATCTGTACTGAGTCTGTCGGAAGACATATTCTGTACTTTCTTATTCAACAACTTGTCACAAAACAAATACATTGTAAAGATATTTACTATGAAAACTTTGGTTCCAAATAAATTCCTATACTAAATCAAAAAAATATCCACATTTTTAGACATAAAAATACTGTCTCCTCCATTCAGTACTTGGTTTTCTACGAATATTTTGTATCTAGATGGTAATAAACTTATGATCATTCTTTCCAATAGTTTGAGAATTGAATCGATTTTAAAGATCGACTCAGGTCTCCAAAAAAATCTGTGAAAAATGCCAAATGGAAGGAAAAGAGTGATTCTCGGAATATTTTGATTTTCAGTTTTCTATGTTTTCTATGGTTTTAACAGCTCCTTTTCTTCACGGTTTTTGATTGCTTGCAACAATTTTATTTATCAAAAGATTAAGAATTTTAAGATTGGTAAATCATTTTAATATAATATTCGTTTACGATTAATGACTCTGTAATAGTGATGCAACTCTGTTAGTATTTTGTGAGTCAAATCACTCGAGTAAGTTTAAGTTTATTGCGCCGCCAGTAAAGTCGTATTCTGATTTTCAATTCACTCGATCTATAATAGATTAGAATTATTAATTTTAAATACCTTTGTTCAATTAGAAATATCAATACATAGTATAAAACAAAGCTACATCCGCTGTCTGTACCTATCATGTCCCTATGTATGCTTAGATCTTTTAAACTACGTAACGGATTTTGATGCGATGTTTTCTAATAGGTAGAGTGAGTCAATAGGAACGTTTTATGTATAATACATGCATAATATAATAGAGTAATGGGTTGAAATAAGGACTGAAAGGGATGTGCTTCCAAAACTTAAAATTTGTGCATCGATTGCTCAAATATTAACAAGATACACAACTAGCTTCAAAGATTGTTTTTATCTATTTATAACCTTGGTGCGATGGAAAGGCGGAGCGAGAAAGTGGGGATGAATCAAATAAAAGAGTATGACGTGTACATAACAAAACTGTAAAAAAACCTACGAAAGGAGGTATGGGGGAAGGGGTGGAAGTGGGGATTTTGCCAAGTAAAGCGGTACTTCACAGCTAAATAATTATAAATTAATATGAAAGAAAATTGTTTCAATGAGTTGACATCGAGGTATCCCGAGTGTAAACGAACGAGTACAAGTTTGACAATCTCCCTCAAGTCGCATTACTACTCTGTAACATTCAGTAAAACTTATATGTTTGGTGACTATAAACACATGTTGTCTAGAACGAAGTAGAAGACGCACCTTTCATACGTCTAGCTTAGTGGATGCAAATTTGAATCTGCGTGTGCATCTCTTCTTTATTCATATCTTACATAAAATATCTTTTTACAATAAATATATTTAAGCAAAGTGTTGGCAGAATGGTTTGTTGGTACGAGGGGAAGAGCAGGGAGCTAGTAAATACATCTTCGTCATAATATTATCGGTTTGTACCTATATATGTGTGTATATACTCACAATATAAGTAATAATAATTTTTTTTTAATCAGATTTGCGTATTCTCACGTTCTTCCCCGTCAACAAGTAACAAACCAGGCAAGTGATTCGCTTTTTCCTTGGAAAAGTATGTGTGTATGCAAAATATATTGTTAAAAAAAAATATTGTATATAAAAATGAATTGTGTAGATATTATAAATGTGATAACAAACGATATTTTTTTATATGCATATGTAGATATTTATTTATTTTTATACCATGCATACCTATATGTAATATGCAAGGTATACTAAGTTTAGTCTCAAGTTTTTAACACTTAAAAATATTGATGCCACGCACAAAATTTTGCTATAGGTGTTCATAGAATCACCTTATTAGTCCATTTCCGGTTGTCCGTCCGTCCGTCCGTCCGCCAGTCCATCTGTGGGCACGATGACTCAAAAACGAAAAAATATATCAAGCTGAAATTTTTACAGCGTACTCAGGGCGTAAAAAGTGAGGACGAGTTCGTAAATGAGCAACATAGGTCAATTGGGTCTTGACCTATGGGTCCGAAAGACCCATCTTGTAAGCCGTAAGAGATAAAAAACAAAAGTTTAAATGTGAAAAATGTTCCCTATCAAAAAAATAAGCAACTTTTGTTTGAAGCATTTTTTCGTAAACATCACTGTTTACCCGCGAGGGCGCAAATTAGGCGTAAATTGTATAGTATGTATTATATAAATTGTACATGTATGTACAATGTAATAGAGTAATCAACATGATTTGTGCCTGGTATCTCAACAATTAATTCAGTCAATTGTTTGTTTTCACTTGTTTTTTTTTCTGTAATGCAACAATATATTTCTTTGACAGATAATTTTTAAGAGATATTTTTCAATTGATTGGATATGTCATGCGAATTTTGTGACACGTTGCAATTTCCATTACATTTGATTGAAATTTTATCAAATTTGTATCAATTTTGAATTTTATGAAATCAAGTTAACAATACAATTTAAAAATTTTCTAAGGTGATAAAAGCTAATTTTCCAAGGTGAAACAAAAACTGACTGCATAATACAAATCAAATTTAATCCAAATAACCATATTTTCCTTCAGAAGATTCACTAATATAACAAGCAGTCAAAGTTATTTGTGACTATGTTCAAAAGTTAAAATTTTACTCTTAAGGTATTACCAGCATGAATACACTTATCGACAGATTTGGCATATTTTTTTCACAGGCTTAGAATAATGTTAGCTGTGAGATCCCGAAGTTGCAGAATTTTTGGTGTTTAAATAGCACCAATAAGCACCACGTCGTTTTGTTTTTGAGATATTAATTTTGACCTAAATTGTCAAAATTAGCAACCAATTTTGACAATTTAGGTCAAAATTAATATCTCAAAAACAAAACGACGTGGTGCTTATTGGTGCTATTTAAACACCAAAAATTCTGCAACTTCGGGATCTCACAGCTAACATTATTCTAAGCCTGTGAAAAAAATATGCCATTGGCATTAATTATTTCGTGTTTTAAACGGTTAAAATTTCTGAACCTTTGAAATTTAATAGTAAGCTCTATTCTTATTCTGTGAAAAATAGAGTCAAATTCGGTTGAAAAGTGGATTTTAACATAGTTTTAGCATAGCAACTGCAAATACCATGCTAACAATACCTTACATGAAACACAATGAAATTTAATTTGGAATGCGAATTCATGGCGAATGACTTTAATTCATTGAAGTTTTATTAGGAGTTTTTCTGAGAACTTCTCCCAAAAATGTAAAAAATCTCTATTCCTACAAAACAAAGGATGCTTCGAAATATCCATATCGTGTTTGTGAATAATTGAACAAACTATAAAAGATGGCTTTCATAATTTTGTGAAAAAATCACCAATTTTTACTCACAATTTACTTAAAACTTGCACAAATTTGTATCAACTTATCTGTCATATTATCTTTAAAAAATACTTGCAAAATTTGATAAATTTTAATATTTTTACCTTTCTAAAATTGTAAAAAATCATTATATAAGGCTTGATCGAAACTTTGAAATACAGGCTTAATTGTTAAATGTAAATACCATATTTCGTTACTTTCTTCTTGTTAATACTTATCAAATTATCAATATTCGAAAAGATTGTTTCTTTTTTTATCTTGTTTCGTAACATCACCAATCTTCAGATAAAGTAAATTTGAATTTGGTGTTTTTCATTTTAAAACTGCGATAAAACAGGAAAAAAAATTAAAACATAAAAAAGGGATTTTTTATTATTTGATTATACAATTTTTTTATTCCAATTTCAACATTTGTCATTGGATATGAAATGTTGAAAACAAATTGCAACATAGAATTCAAGAATTGCATAAATTTCACACCCACAAAATAATTTTAGTAAGTCTCACAACAAATCACTTTTAAAAACAATAACAAAATCCTCTCCAAAAACATCTTAGTAATATTTACTTAACTAATTAAAGTATTATTACAATATTAAACTAAACAATATTAATCATCAACATATCACACTCATATCATATACTTAAGTTCTAATTTAATTTAATAAATTTTAAGTATGTGTGAAAGCAAACTTTGAAACTTTTTATTAAAATAAACAAAAACTAACTCATATTTTAATTAAAATCAAATTTATATCGTTTTAAAATATATATATATATAATTTTGTTACATACAAGATTAATTTACGTCCATGAATTTAGCACTCCACAATATAAATACGGGTTTTAATAATCTGTCTTCAGCACGGCTTATTTTTAATGTTTGCTATACAGGGTGTTCTGTTATTGATAGCAGAAAATTTTACCAGTAAATTAAGCTTATCAAAACAAATGGAAACGGTCTTTACCAAATTTCGATCTGAGGTATGATTCGGGAAATGTAGCTATTGGAAAATAGAAAGATTTATGAATTCACAGAAATATCAAATTCATTAAATTAGTAGGTGTCACTTTAGAATATAGTAGAGACTATCATAAAAACAATAATTGATTGTAAACTGATTTAATTGGGTAGCGAATATTAAAAAAAATATATAGATATTTATCAAATTATTTCACCAATACAGAGACACTTAGATGTGGGAGGTATCAAATTATACATACGGGGGGGGGGGGGCTAAATTGTGAAGTACATAACACATCAACTTTGTTATTTGAAAAGTTGTAAAGCAATTTTCGATATTCTTCGAGAGCACCAACTTTTAAATATAATAATGTTAAAACTGATATGTAGCCAATTCAAGTAAGCTGTGTTTTTATTCAAATTTTCGATGAAAAATCTATTGAAATGTAATTTATGTAACGATTTAATAAGATCAAAAAAATGATCACCAGTCATGGGAAATGTTGACAGCAGTCATAACTTAAAACTATGGAATTACGGGTTGATTGGATGAATTTAGGTTTAATTTTTAGATTTTAGTTTCGACCATTTAGTGCTTTTTCTCCATCCCAAGTGCCCAACATGTCTAAAGAAATTTTCTTTTCAAAAATGGTGTGCTAACTTAAAATTATATATCTACAAAAAAAGATACAAAAAAACAAAATAAATACAAAAACAACGATAAAATCATTTACAACACTACACATATATACTTAATAATTTTTTTTTATTTGGTTAAAACAAAGACTTAAGAAGAAAACACAACCAATAATAAAATAGAGATAAGTATTTAAAAAGAGTTATAAGAAGAATTGAGAAAAAGATTGATAAAATAAATGAATTATTATAACATTTTATTTATGAAAAAATAAAAATAAAAGATCCTGCTATAGCAAACTATAAACCCATCATGATGAGTGGGTGGGAACACATAAAGATCTTAATGTTGAGATCACATTCAAATCGAATTCAAACTTCATTTAATACTCTCAACATATACAAATATATTTATATCATTATAGTCCTAGAGTCATGCTTAATACCATCAACCCTATTGATACATATTATAATCGTGAAAGTTTGGATGGATGTTTGTTCCTCAATCACGCCATACCGGTTGATCCGATCCTGTTGAAAATTGGTACATAGATAAATTACAATCTGGAATAGCACACAGACTTTATCCCGGTAAAATGTATGGTTCCCTTGGGAAATATTTGTTTTAATTTTTCATAGAGGAAAGAATCGGCATGCTTTTTGCATAGGTAATAATATTTTAGGAATCGAAAAATGACAAACATGTTGTAATCTTGTACTGATATCCAAGTAATATGATTGAATCAGCTAGCCCGACACTCAACAAAACAAGATTCTTTCGTCCGACATTGTTTTAAAAATTTTCTTATATAAGCCAACGTATATCTTTCTTTCGGTTACGATACTAGCGGGGAAACAGCATTATTAACGTACGCAGAAGTACGTTTATAATGCGTTATTACTATTATACGTATATCGTACAAAACTGTACCTACTCTTCTTAAATGTGAAAATAAACGATAATTATTATTTTAAGTTTGTCATGGCTTATTGAGAATAAAAGAAAATTAAAAAGTTGCTGAATTCATTGCCGGCCTAGTACGGGAATGAATTTATTATCACACTAGGGCGGTAATGAACTATTTTTCCCACGCATAATGAGTGAGAAAAGTACATCTTTTCTCACGGGGCGTAGATAAAATTATTTTTGTATTGATCTTATTTGAATTTCTGCTATTTTTAAGTGACTGTCAAATAAATGTGTATGGCCCTAGATCTATAATATAACATTATATGTTTTTTTATATTATATTAATATTATATGAACGATAAGAAGTCCTAACTATACACTTATACACATGTATTATAAAACAAATAGATATTAACGTATATTGGTACACCATGTTCATAATATACTGTTGTTTGTGATAGGCTTTTATCCGCGCTTCAACCATCTTTTACAACTATTTTATGGTAGTTCTATGAGTATATTAACTTCACAAGTTGCTATCAAAAAAGTCGCTTTCGGTCTAGTCTCAGCGTAACAGAAAAAAAAAAACATTCCATGAATTGTAATGTCAGCAAGGCTTGCCGAGAAAGCAAAGATATCATTGCCAAATTTGTATGAGACCATAAAGGGTCCAGAAATCGAGGAAAATCGAAAATACTAGTCGACCTTCCTTGAAAGCTGGGATTTTTATGAAAAAAGTTTTTCTTGTGAAACAATTGTTGTTTTGCCTTCTTGCCAAATCTATCGGTAGACACACTAACTTCGTTTATGTGGTAATTCATCTTTTCAATAAAATTAGGTTAAATTAGCCTTTTGCAGAATAATAGACAGACAAAAACATAAATCAATTAATTGTTTGATTTTCTGCATTCAAGTATTTTTGTTTTGCCCGCATAAGTTTAACTATGTTCTTTCCACAAGCGATATTCTCTATTTTCTCACCCGATAAATTTTTTATCTTTAATAATTGAGAAATGTTTTACCTTTATTAATTTTAATTAATCTGTGACGTGGATTCGAAACTTACCTGAAACAAAAAAAAAAATCATATAAATTGTTTAGCAAAAAAAGTAAGTACAAAATTGAGAATGCTCCTTTTCTTTTAAGACAAGGATGAGTATAGAAATTAAGATAGCTTAAGGCAAAAGTCAAAAAGCAAGCATTTTTCCAGTGAAATTTTGTAACTTATAATTACAAAATCACGTTACGTTTAAACAAAAGCAAGCATGGGTAAAACAAAAAATGTCCAGAAGTAGAAACAGTTAGAAAAAATTACTAAAAACAATTTTTTTATCATTGCCAAATAAAAGGTATTTTTCCACCGAAATAGTCTTTTAATCAATTTTGAACATACAAATCCCTTCATTATATTTTGTCCAGAAATTTGACTATTTACACTTCGTACTACAATATTCACAAAACTAACCTCTACAATAAACATGTGTAAAAGTGTAGGCCTTCTTATTTTCCATCATAATTTTTTCCTGATCCACATACCATACACGTATATCATAATACATTATAAAATTCACCTACGATATTTCTGATAATACGATACTGATACCTTCCATTTTCAAAGTAATATTTATATATACAATACAGAGTGAAGAATAAATTAATATACACACTTGTTATAAACCAGTATATTATTATAGGTATTAGAAATGTTTTTTAAACGTGTCTTGAAGTTTTGTCAATAACGGTCAATATTCTTTCAATTCTTAAAGCAAGACAATAGGAAATATTCATGAAATTTAAATTTGGCTCAAATTTTTTTTTTCCGTAACTTTATTGGCTGGACATTTGGATTTTACCATTATTTTAGTAATTAATATCATTTTAATTACTTAATTAAAATGAATTAATAAAAGTACAAATTCATTCAGAGAAGTCAGACTTGTTAACGTACTGTATGGTATTAATTACTTATATTTTGTATGATATTACCCTAGATATATACTATAATTACTACATACGTGGGTATTACATAGTACATTGAACTGTCAACAACTGACAGATCACATATTAATACGTTATCAACAAAGAGCGCCAAAAAGACTGCGTTTCAACATCTAAAATTTATTTTTAATATTTTTTACACTTAATTACAGCATTTTTAAACAGTATTTATGTTTTTATCATGTTTATAACGGTATAAACAATGTATTAAAAATATTGTTTTTAAAAATACATGAATATTCCCTATTTTTGTATATCCTACTTACGTCTCACTCTGTATATGAAATTTCAATGCACATATAAAATGATAATATTATTATATTGCACTATAAATTATATTTTAAAGTTTAATAAAACAAATGATTATGAATATGATTATGTGAGGAAGAGCGGGGGTTGAGAAGATGATACGGGGTCTTAAAAATGTTGGCGGTGTATATTTTATATCACTATCAATAATAAGAATGCACAAACGGTATTATTTGTTATATATTTTGATGATAAGTAGGAGTTTTAAAATGTGGTATTGTTTTACGTTTTCTTAAAATTGTTATTGTAAAAAATTAAAGATTTTATTTTTTATTTTTAGTATCAGATAATGACTTTTAGCTTGTTTTATATGAAATATATTTATATCGAACTGGTACAATTTGGAACTTCAATATTATTAACTGAATTTATGTTTGGTTTTTGGTAGTACATACTATAATATAATTAATAATTGAAAAATGTGCTTGAAGAGTTTTTAGCACAAAAAATTACAAAAGTTATCAACAGTTAAGGTGTACGAGCGCCAGGGAAGATTTGGATAAAAGGCTTGATTTTTTTAAATATAAAGTTGGACTAAGGTTAAATTAATTCTGAAAATTCTCCAAAACTAGTCGGTGGAAATTTATTTAAATTAAAATTAAAACCTTAATAAATTATTGAAAACCAAAAAAAAAACTCGTTGTGCTGGACTAATTAAGGATGTATTAGCACGGAAGTGGGGACACAAATAAAAAATACACATTTTCAATTTTGATGATGAATTATGTTATGAATTGACAATATGAGACGAAAAATTTTAATAAAATTTTTCGATAACTGGAGAAATTTTTAAATTATTAGCTTTCAATATTTCGAAAACCAAGGCAGATATCGAAAAAATTTATTCTTATTTTTCGTCAACATTCATGAAGTTATAACAAAAGTCATCATCAAAGTTGAAAATAAAAAGTTCGTCAAAATGCCTATTATACCAATCAATCCTTTGTAATTTCCAATCGTCTGCATTGAGATAGATAGACATGAAGGCATTAAAGTATTATATGAGTGCCTCTCTATAGATAGAGAATGAATAGAGCACGTTCGATTTATAATCAACAAACATTAAAAAAAAAAGAATCTTAACTCACACCATAAATCACACATAACAAACAGCTAGTTTAGCTCTAAACGAAGCATTGGCTGACTGACTGACTGACTGACTGACTGACTGACTACACTACACAGGTAAGAGGTAAGCTAATATAATAATTTTAAACTGCACACCACAATGTGTTAAGGAGTTAACTTGTTAACTTGTTGTAATCTTGATATAAGAAATCATCGAATCGAACCAAAATAAAAATAAAAAATTAATATTTCATAACCTTTTTTTATATATCATACCTATGATGTGAATGCTTAGAAATATATGTATAAAAATAAATGATTGTGTACAATGTGAATCAGGAATTATTAACGATAACATTTTAAAGTGGCAGATCCCGTTCTAGTTAATAAATTTTTTCACTAGACAGATTTTTAACAAAAAGTATTTAGGAAAGAATTTTGTCATATTGTAAAATATTTTAACACTGAACATGCTAAAACGTCTACGTCGTTATATGAAATGTTAACACGCTTTTATTAGCTTCATACGTATGATAGTATGTAACGGAAACTTTGAACATGATTTTGACACTCTACAAAACGTCGAATTAACTCGAATTTGGCATACTTATCAAGGATTGATGATAATACAATAATTAAATAAGTTTATTTGATTATCCTGACCAGGAATAACGCTCCCACTATATTTATACTAAATTTTTGATAAATGAATAATAGTCTAAAAACTAAAAAATACAAAAAAAATAATAGTAAAAAAAAAACTAAAAACAGGCTTTTGTAACTAGCTGAACTTAAAGCTAGAAAATAAAAAAAGGTAGAAAATAGTCGGAAAAGACTACACGATTTCGATAATCTCCCGATCAAATCTGGAGGGGTCGCAACCCAACTTGTATTTTAAATCAAACAGTTTGGCTTGATAAGTTAAATTATACAATCAAAATTATAATTTTAATGAACATTTTAATTATTGACAATTTTGTTGAAATATTCAATTAGAGAATTGATAAAGTGTGCTCATTTAGAGAATTGATTAAGATAAGTGTGGTAATAAAGAAAAGTAAAATATTAACTATTTCGTATTTCGACGATGTTTTTATGCCTACGGATGCAAAATACGGAATAACCAAAGGAAGAATTTTAAAAGATAAAATTTATGCCAAAAAAAGGTCAAATATTCGAAAATCGAAGCACGAAAATTCTTTATTTTTCTGTTAATTAACAAAGTTATATTTATCAACATTCCAAACTACAGACAAAAATAATTAATCATTGAAATTTTGCTTCATAATGCGATCTAAATTCTATTATTTTAAATAGCTTACACGACATTGACGTCAATTGAATAGCGTTTTTGAACAGGTGTCTTTTTTGCAAAAGAATACAATTTTATATATAAAATAAAACTAAATATTTATAAAAAAAATATTGAATTTCTTTTGTATATTATATTGGCGATCATTGATTTATGATAGAGACGAAATATAGAAAACAATGGCGGTTGTTAGTTGAGGCCTTAGCCCAGCCAATGGACTAAATAGGTTTTTATTATTATTATTATCTATTATTTATTGGCGATTATTACGAGTTTTATAAATGATTTAAATCAAAGCACTCAAGTGTTAAAAATTTTATCATTATAAACTTGTCAAACAATAAAAGTATTTTCAAAAAGCTATATTAATAAAGTGTTTAAAGCGTTTAGAAATAAAACCTGTAGATGCTTGGAAGCATAAAGCTTTTGTTATTCGAACCCACATTTAAACTCTTAAAAAGATAAAAAATTTAAACATTTAAGTTCTTCGAATCAAATCATTTACACATTATGTGCGAGGTTGGAGGAGGGGACAAATTTACAGTAAATGAAACGTTTCAATTAAAATATGACATTAGAAATTGTGAAAATAAAAGACGATACATAGATAATATTTTTTTTTAAACGTAAATTAACACAAAACTTTAAATTTGTTAGAAAATGCTATTAAATATACAATGTAAACCATATTGGCAAGCCATAGACTTATATGTCCTTCCATAAAATTATTTTAATAAAATGCGTGTCATTACCATGGTAACTCCTGAAATAAAACTGATGCACTATGCGAATAAACATCAGAATTTGTTAATCTGTAACATTTTGTACAAACAAAAAGTTTATGTATGTGATGAAAGGTCGTTTTAATAATGTGAGGATATTTTTCATTTACAAATAAATAAAATAAAACTATCGCGTTACATCTATTCTCTAGGTTCGTTATTTATACATACTCTGAGTATGAGGAAATAGTTTTTTCTTGTTTGTTTGAAAGTTTCGCATGCGTGATGAGATGCAGGCATAATTTATTTGTAACAAAGTAATCTATGTTGAAGATACGTAGAAGTTCTTAAATTGCTACAACACGATACGGATACACAAGTTCAAATGTTCGATCTGAGCACGATATCGAATAAGAAGACAGTTATTCAATTGTGAGCAAAACCAAAACTGCCCATTTCCACAATTTGTTTCCGGTTGTCCGCCAATACCGATGTATAATATTGTAATGAAGCCATCAAGATTGACTGTTTAAAAAATTTAACATTTAAAAAGAATCATCTAAAAATTAATAAGGTCGTATTGAAAAATAACAAAAATTTATGAATAATTAACCATATAGCTTTTTAATCGATAAAGCATGGTTTACATGTTAACATTTTTGTGTCTTACATTTCATCAAATTTGGAACAGGAAATATTAATTGTCTATATAATAAAAAAAAATCGTCCGCCTTCAAAAAAAAATTAATCTTCTTATAATTTCATTAATGTACCCATTCAAGGGGCGGATTTGATTAACATAAATAAATTTTTAAATATGATTTTTTGAATTATATTTCAATTTGAACTGATCATCAACATTTTAGCAAAACCCACAAAATATATTTTTACTGGGTGTTGAAAAAGTATATTGCAGAATTCATTAGAAATAATCAAATCACTTGATTTAAAATTACTTAAAATATTTTAAGTTGGAGAAATAGTTCTGCCGAGAATAATTCTAATCGTATAAACTTATAAAATCAACAATACTTCTCAAGAAATGATACTGAAACAATCAATCAATAATTTGTTGATGACATACAGAATGCTTCTAAATTTTTCTTTACTCAGAATGCTTCTCAAACAGTGGATAAATTCATATTTTCGGCTTGTTTCTATGGAAAATTACGTTATGATATAGTGAAAGCAAGCTGAGAAACAAACTATTTATCATTTTGCATGTTTATTGATCATTTTTCCGTGGGATGACGTTACTAAAGCGATGTCTTAACAAAATACTGGCAGTATTTCTCCTTCTAGTTAAGAATAAACAAAATACAGACAGAATTTCTGATATTGCAAGTCTTATTATGGGCCAAGAGCCATAAAGTGCTTTTAACTTTTTATTAAAGAAAAATAGATGATTTTTATAAATATAGGTCATAAAACACGCGTTCAACGATTAAATTTGAATAGAACTAAATTATCGCTCTTTGATAGCCTAGGATTGCTGCCGTATAATAGTAAAAAAATTATCCATTTTGGTATACTCAGTTTGTTATAGACTGTGTTGTGTAACAAGTTATTTCTCCGTTTAGTAAATAAATTTAACATAATTTTGCATCAACTTGTATATTATATAATACATCATAGAATATAAAATTATTAATACAATTTACAACTAATTAATTATAGTTGAAAGTCATTAATTAAAGTTTAATTATAAAATAGTCAACACATACATATATGTATATATATTAATTATTAAATGGATTTATTTTATTTATATTTTATATAGAATATATTATTTATAAAATAAACAAACAACATTAATTTTAATATTATAAATATTTTTATTATTATTTCCGGTTTTATACATGTATATTAATTAATTAATTAGTATATAATTATATATTATTATTATTAAATAGGGATTTAATTTTTATGAATAGATATTGATATTGTCCTACGTTTGAACTTCAAATTTTATCTTTGTCTTTAACTACATTAAAATGGAAATAAATGGAATAGTAGTTTAAAGAATCACTTTAAAAAATATATTAGTTCAATTTTGGTGGTGAATTATAGCTTGATGATACAAGACAAAAAGTATGCTTATAAATTTGATAATATAACTATAGTCGTCTTTGTTCATCAAATGATGGATCTTCGATGAACTCATAATTAAATTAAAATTTTGTTTTTATATGATTGGCAACTTTATATTTTTATGGTATTATTATATATTAAACTACAAGATTGTCTAAATATTTAAAATAGTTTTTTAGCACACTCTCTAGACTTTTTGATACAGAAATATCCAATTGAAAAGGATAACCTATATGATTCATCATTTTTTCAACCAACTTTGAACGATAAAATAAAAACAAAAAGTCCAGTGACCTAGGAATTTTTTGTGATTTTAGGAAACTTTGTTTTAATCAAAAAATGTAATTATAAAGTTTCATTGAAATCCCTAGTATTATCCAATTCTTGCATATCTCCTTAAATCAAGCCTTGTTGTCACACTCATACATCCTTTAGATACAAAAATCTTTAACTCTTAGGTGAACAATAAAACTAAAATAAGACAACGTTGAACACCAAGGTTTACTATAAAGTAAACATAAGTAAATTGCCATTTTGGCATTTTAGTTGAAAAAAAAAAAAAATGTACACTTTTTGAAAACATAGATAACAATCATACAGATTTACAGATAACCACAATTAAAAAATTTTTGAAAATTTGTTCATATTTGCGTTAAAGATCTCTTATCTTATTTACGTTCATTTTTAAAATAATGGAATTTTTGTAGTAAATGTTTTAGTTGTTGTATAGGTATAGTTGATATTATTGTTGGATAAATAAAATTACAACAAAACAACTTGAAATATTTAAAAAATTATATAACAAATTTGTTACTTTTTTGTAATGTCCTGGTTGTGTGTTTTAATTTTTTTTTTTTAACATATTTATCTTAATAACAAATCAAATTCATTTTCAAGTTTTGTTGTTTTTTTTTTTTTTTTTTGTAAATATTTGTGAATATGAAACAACATAGTTGATTTAAAATGTTGATAGAAGATTTTCATAATTTTTTTTATACTTTTTTCATAAAAAAATAATATATTTTTCTAATATGTTTAATATTTAAATAATACGTCATTAAGTACAATATAATTCATTTAAATTACAACATTTTAGAACACAGATTTTGGCTTATTTAAGGATCGATTTCAAAGATACTCTTAATTAAAAATTTTTAATTTTCCACAAAACCGATCAAAGTTATTCATCACTTGTCGTAACACGCCAAAAAAGGCTTCAAAGTGACATTCCATATCAGCTTCAAAGTGACATGGGAAATTATGTGGAATATAGGAAACTATTCCAGATGAGAACGAAACATGGAAGTTTCCTAGCAATAAATAAACACTAAATAGATAAAAAAAATCAACACTACTAGCAAACAAATATGTATATACTGTTTGTAAACCATATCGTTAACCATTTATATTATATGAAGTAAGAAGAATTCTTATGGACGTGCTTATGTATAAAACAAAGAGGCATACGGTCGATTTAGCTGTCCCCTCCACCAAATATGCTCCCTGCCAAAATTGGCACAATAATGTGTATTTAAAGAAAGCAGTTCGTTTTTGATTCTTATGCGAGGTATGACAGAAATTGATTGTGGTTGTAATTGGAACGATGTTCCTTATCTCACGTTATAATTTTTTGTTTGCTGGTTGGGAGGTAAAACCACAAAAAGTGCAACAGACATGTAGGTTATCTAGGAAACTTAAACTTTTTTAATCGATACAGCTTATATACAAAAACATTTTACAATCTGTCAATTTGTGTTTTTTGTCTAAAATTTATATTTTTTCATTTAAAAAAATGTTGTGAGTTATTAGAAGTAAAACATAATAGAGATTATTTAAAGTAAGTACAAGGAAATTTTATGTTATGTCATATTAAATATCCTGATCAATTAAATTCTAACATTCTGCTTTCTAAGTGTTATTTATTTTAAATTCTTGAAACAAACACACTCACTTTTTATGATCTATAATTACACGCAGAGTAAGTCAGTTTATACTAAGGACAAATGAACTAATGGCACAAAACAATTGGAATAAGCTAGTGCAAATCGAAAAAGCTTGTTAAGTTTTAGTGAATAAAGAATTCTTAAACATATAAAAGTGAATAAAAATTTTGATTGTCTTGATTTTTGAAGGTGTATAATTTAAGTTAAATAAATAAATAATATATTGGCATATACACAAAGTAAACTGATTTGATAGTGATTAAAAAAGAAATTCCAATTAAAAATATTAATTAATAAAAATAATAACGTATATTATACATACATACCTATCCAACTAATTAATATTGCACATTTAAAACAACAATATATATATATATATATATATATATATATATATATATATATATATATATATATATATATATATATATATATATATATATATATAGGTATAGTTGATAATTTATACAGAACAACGGGCGAAAGAACGGACTTAATGAGAAATAAACTTTTTGTTTCTGTGTCTATATATGTTACCGCTAAAATGCATAATGCACACGCATTCTATAGAATCTTTGTCATTCTATTGGATTTATGTCAAATGAGTGAAATAACAAAATATATAAATTTAAGGAATACTTTAAATATAAGCGCAATATATTTAATATTCACAGATTATTTGCTAACTAGACATAATTTGTGATAATAATCCGGTTTTACTCATCATAATGACGAAAAACCATATTTTTTACAGTGTTATTATTTAACTCAATAATTTAATACATGGCAATTTTCTAATTTATTTTCACAAAATAACTTCTAAGCTGAAAATATTTGTATGTTTTCCGATGTGTCTTCTGATGTTGAAGTTTCTTCAATAATTTTCAAGTATTTTCAATTTTCCTTTAAATATGCGCTATATATTTAAAGTTTTACAAAGTCCATTATAGACCAAAATATATTTTTAAACAAGCTGTCAAGATATCCATTTGACAGATATTGTAATAGAAATCTTTCAGATAAAGGATGGAATAATCTACAGTTACCTTAGAATTCAATTATCAGCAAGAGATAAGGTACAATTTGAGTTGTTTTCAAATCCATCCAGAATCCAGTCACAAACAAACAGATAGCAATTACTCCGACAAAATAGGTTCTTATAATTTAGAGTGCATATATATCAACCCACTAATTTGAGCCGCCAAAAAGTAAAATCCATTTTTAATCTGCCCGCGTGAATTTAACTTTGATGTTGAGTTGATTTACCAGGAATTGAGCTTATGTATATCACTCTTGGTCCTTCTATTACCATCTGCCAAAAAAATCCCATGTTTACTCAACTCTACTTAAATGGAGTTTAACTGAAATGGGTTTATTTGGATGGGTTGGTCTTTTCTTGATAGTTAGGTACGTTTAAGGAACGTTATAAGATATTCTATAGAATGCCTTAATTATATATTTTGACAGTAACATATATATAAATATATTTTTTTAACAGATATCTCTCAAATATTTCTCTCTTTGTTCGTCTCATTATCATCTCAAGCGACTAAAACTAAAAAGTTAATAAATACTAACACTCAGTTCTGAGTCAAGTCACTATCACTATCGCAGTACTATCATCCATCCGTATTGTAGTATCCGTAAGTAAGTAGTCTCATGTGCTCCACTCTTAACATAGGTGATGATAATCATCTTTTGTTTGCAATAATTACGTGTGGTGGCTTTTTGATAATATCACATAGACATGTATATACACATTAGTTAAAGTTTAGATACAATAATATATAGAATGTTTCATGAAAATTCATTCACTGCCTATACTAAACGATACTGCCTATATGTACTCAATGATTGTAAAACGAAATTGAATTACAGAAATAACCGCTCACGCGAAAGAAAATAATTTTCGTTGCAATAAGGCTAGCATTATCCTTTAAGTTAAATATTTTCAATGATATTTACGCTCAAGTAAAGATAATAAAAATTTTTTTGCAAATTTTTACTCCAATTCTTTTAGTATTAGTATTTTCGCTGTTTATTAAAATTCATCAAACAGTACCATTTTGGCAACCGATTTCATAAATAGACTCACACATCTCTTAAATAGTACTTCGGTATGAAACACAAGGAACTCATTGATCTCCAAAATTAAACTTCATCTTGTTGGCATCAAAATGAAGTTAATTACACACAGTTAATCATAATTTAATTGTTTCAATTTTACAAAAGTATCAGTAGGTACACCTAGCAGCGTCAGGCATACCTACCAGATATATGAAAAAGTCAAATTATATTAAAGGATTCCGGACCACTATATACGGAGAATGGCTTTCGGTCAAACGTTTCATGAATTTGGGGAAAATACTTGTTTTTTTGAACAAATGTCTCAGTGAGGACACAAGTCTAATCAACGAGATATTCAAGATATTAACCTAAAACGATAACAAGGATAAATCAATTTCTGCCAAAGTATTAGATGAAGTTACCCAACATTCCTTGAGTATTTCTGAATTTTATCCGATATTTTTGGAGCTTCCTGTTTTGATTTATGGCAGCCGGAAGTGCCCAAAAAAAGTTTGCAAAATTTTTATTTAAATAATTTATACATTCAAAACTTAATTAAATTATTTATATAATTTAAACTTTGGCAGAAACCAATTAATTCCAGTCGTCGTTTCAGGGGTTAATTATGCGATTGAATATGATATAGCACTTCTTGAAATTCAATGAAAATCGAGACCTTTGACATGGAATATCTTGAATATCTCATTGATGAGACTTGTGTCATTTGTTACTGAGACCTTTGTTCAGAATGACAAAAAGAATATCTATCCAAATTGTCGTGACAATTGACCGAAAGTCGTTTCCCATATACAGATATCCGGTGTCCATTATCTGATTTTTTGACTCGTTTGCTTTTTTATATCGATATATAAAATTGACTGCAGTTTTGTATCTTCAATACCGATTTATCGCTCGGTACTAATCAAACACAGATACACAACAGGTCACTCTCCACTATTTCCAAAAAATTCATAATTTTATCTGCACTTTAATAAAACACACTATAAAAAAAACAACATAATATAAAAACAATAACGTTTTCTGTGTTCAAAGATAATAATAACGAAGAAGTAACTCTTTTCTTCTCTACAACACTACATAAACACTGTTATAAATGTTGTATGTATATCTCACGACGATGACTCTACTCATTTGAATGACCTTTGATTTTCTAGACCAGATTATATTTTAATTACCACTTTTATAATGATCTATAAGTCATCATCATCATCATTATTATTATTATTATTTTGTATTGCTTTTATAATGCAATTCCATTACAACAACAACAGCAATCTTTATATTTTATTTTTGTAATCGATTGTAAAATATTTTATATGAGCACAGTTACTTATATAACTTATTGGTGTGATAATATTACATGACTTATTCAAAATCACGATTTTTAGTTTACGCTTTTTTCTCGCAAATAAAAAGGAGGGCTAAATGTATACACACACCTTGATTTAGTTTTTTGAAATGTTGATTGTATCGTTATATGTCTCCGGGTTTTTAAATGCAAGTGCACTTTCATGAATTGACAAAATTTATTCGTTTCGTGTTGAATCAAAATTTATGGCAGCTCGCGGAAGTATTTCTTAGTCATAATTTTCTACGCGAACTAAATACTAGTATAATAGAGCAATCTCTAATTCGGAAAATGAGTCTGGTCTCTGATCCTGATAAATATAACTATTCAAAATTTTGATACCTTGTATATATGAATTATAATAGGTTGGCTGATAAGTCCCCGGTCTGACACATAGATGGCGTCGCTAGTATTAAATGCATATTATTTTTATATAGTACCAACCTTCAAATGATTCGTGTCAAAATTTGACGTCTGTAAGTCAATTAGTTTGTGAGATAGAGCGTCTTTTGTGAAGCAACTTTTGTTATTGTGGAAAAAATGGAAAAAATGGAATTTCGTGTTTTGATAAAATACTGTTTTCTGAAGGGAAAAAATACAGTGGAAGCAAAAACTTGGCTTGATAATGAGTTTCCGGACTCTGTATTTTTTCCCTTCAGAAAACAGTATTTTATCAAAACACGAAATTCCATTTTTTCCATTTTTTTCACAATAATAAAAGTTGCTTCACAAAAGACGCTCTATCTCACAAACTAATTGACTTACAGACGTCAAATTTTGACACGAATCATTTGAAGGTTGGTACTATATAAAAATAATATGCATTTAATACTAGCGACGCCATCTATGTGTCAGACCGGGGACTTATCAGCCAATGTTATATTAAGGTATATTTAATTTAGTCCCAAGTTTGTAACGCTCAGAAATATTGACGATACGAAGAAAATTTTGAAATAGGTGTTCATAAAATCACCTTATTAGTCCATTTTCGTTTTTTTTCCGTATGTCCGTCTCTTAGCACGTTAACCCAAAAACGAAAACAAATATCAAGCTGAAATTTTTATAGCATACTCAGTCAGGGCAAGAAAAGTAAGGTTGAGTTCGTAAATGAGCAAGATTGATCAAGGTAAAACCGTTAGAGATAGAATAAAAGTTTAAACGTAAAAAATAAATTAATTTGTTCCTTATAAACAACTTTTGTATTGGTTTTTTCGTTAATATCACAATTTACCCGTGAGGCCGCCAATTAAGACAATACTTTGGTGTCCATCTATTCCGAAACTATAAAAATGGGATTTAAAACCTTCTAGATTGCTTCAACTAGTATCAAAATTCTACTTGGTTTTTTAAACTTTTCTAATTTATTAAAAATAATGTAAGCACTGACATTCAACACTGCCTAAACAGGATATTTCCACAATTAAGTCTGTCAATAGTTTTTTCTCAAGTATGGCCGCTATTTATATCAATACAAAATTGAAAGTACTTGATAAATGACGTATGGGTCACTTTACGTTCATCGTTTTACGTTCAATTGAAAACGGATTTTAAAAAAGGTCAGAATTATTTTCAACAAAAGACTTATTTTAAAAGAATCTCCACAATTGATGTGATTTCGACTCAGTTTTCAAACTGAAGAGTGGTTTGTGTTAGACCAGTATTCGTCAAACATAATTTTAGTATTTTATATTTTAATATTTTAACAAAGTCGCCAATGGAAATTGAAATTTTTTTTAAATTAACGGATGGGAAAAGTATTTTTAAACCTTTAACTTGAAGTTATTAAATCAAATTAATGATTACGTAAAAAGTGAGTGGTAAAAAAAGTTTTAAACATTTGGCCTGGTTGCAATGTTAACGTTTTTACGAATGTTTTACAGTTTCAATATTATGTCACATTTTTTGCGTTTTTAATATTTTCTACATACATTTCCTTTTTTTAGTTATTAACAAACATGACTCAATTACTTCCTTTTGTATTCAATTAAAATCAAACATCTTTAAGTTTCATTGATAATAAACTTGTATGTCAAGGTGTTTAAAGTTGGACAATAAAATTAACATTATGTTTACCTACAAACAAACCAACCATTTTTATATCGTGTAAAACATAGATTTCAAACAAACAACAACAAAAAATTATATTTCTAGTTAGTATTTGACGAGATCATTTATAGAGTTAGAGAACAAACAAATAATTTATTGTTTTAATATCCATAAAAAATGTTATGTATATGTTTCACGTTCTAACATTTGTATGAGACTGTTGAATATGCGATGTTCAACACCTTTCATATCTCAAAAATTTAAAGTGAAATAGTTTAAGTAATTAGGATCTTCCAAGTGAATATATGACACCTGCTTTGAAATATATCATTTTATCTATAAATGTACGAATTTGTATAATATAAACGAACATATAATATAAACGAAGCCTATAAACGAATTTGTATAACATATTTGTTTGAATATATTTAATACAGTTATTTGCGCTTCCACCATAAAAGCAGGATTATCTATCTAGCTATCGTTCTGGTTTGTCAAAAAAAAGATACGGTACATTTTTGGACTTACTTGCTCCATGTCAAACATTTGTGTGGACATACTACTAAAAATGCTGAGAAAGGGCGATATGAGAGAACTGCAAATTTCGAGCACGGCAAATTTCTAATTATCCTACCAGCTTAACACTGAGGAATATCTATCTTCCTATTCGTTGTGTGCGTAGTCATGGTAGGGACAATAAAATCGATGCCAGCGCTACCAGTGAAAATTTTAGCGTTAAAGGAGGCTGTTATGACAAATTTGAAATTCTTTAAATGTTAATGTTATAGAAAATGTCAAATTAAAATTATTGAAAAACACTAATTAATTAAACTTATAAATTAATAAATAAATAAAAAAATTGTTAAAATAAGAAATTAAATTGCACAATTATTTTTCAAATGTAAATTATCATAATTATTTATTTTAATTTGTGAGACAATAATATTAAATTTCCAATGTAGGTCATAAATGCAATCTATACAATTATATATGCATCCATACAATTCTATAATTAAAGTAATGTATCGTTACCATGGAAACGCCACCAATAAAACTCACACACGGTGCGAATAAGACTCTAATAATGATATAATCCACTCTGTAAAACTGTCGACCTTTTTTGATTATACCAGACAGACGTATCCACAGTCCGACACTTGGAATTTTTGAAACTTTCATAATGTAGGAGTACGGAAATTCTGCTTTGTGGAGCGTCATGCCCATGGTATTTGATCGTCGATTATCGTTTTATAAAAGTGTGAAAGAAGGTAGATATTCATCAACTTGAAGCTGGCGAAGCAATTAAAAGGGATGTTAAAAAGCACAGCATTCTCAATATAGCATTTTCTCAGTGTGGGTAGAAAAAGTCAACGCACGGTAGCTTTAAGTCTAACTTTATATTAAACTTGTCGTCCTATTAGCTCAGTTGGTTAAGGCGTAACCAATTCCGTTCGCGGTATGCTTAGGGTAGCGGATTCGATTTCCGCCGTCCCAACAAAATTAATTTAATTAATAGTTGTGATGGGCTGGTGCACTTAGCCTCTGAAAATAATTGAGGAGCTGATAAATGAAATTATCCGCGGAAAGGTGATAAAACACATATATGGTATCACAATAGGCTCTATAGCCTAAGTGTGTCTTTCGTGGACAGCCAATATAACCTAACCTTAGCTTATATAAACTTCATAAAAGTTTGTTCAGCGATATAATTAAAAAATTATAAAAGTACACAAAGTTTGAACATAAAAGGGGTAATTTTTTTAATTTGTCAACAGGTTATTTATTTCGTCTTTAATATAAAAAATAAAACACATTCACAAGTGAATAAAATAATTTATTATAGAAAACTTGTAACTTGAATATAAGTTTAATTCATTCAGTTGTATAGTGTTTGTAGTTTTGTTGCGGGTACCTTGTATATAATAGTTTTTTAGTTTTTTATACAAATCTATTACACAAATCTTTTTGAGTTGAACAATTAAATTTTATGTTTTTATTATTATTTAAATAAATTTTATTTCTTTCTATTACACATTGATATTGATTTTTTTTTATAATGATTTAATTTAATAAAATGAAATTGATTCTAGTAATACCGTGAAGTTATTTCTCACAAAATTGTAATGAATTTATTATATATAATAACATTCTTAGAATCGTTAGCACTTTCTAGAAATGTTTCTAATACCCCTTTGGTGGTAAATTTCTCCTTTTTGAAACAAATACGATCACGTTATAGCCCTCACTTATCCTCCCAATTTTTTTATCTCCTATTTCGATAAAATTTAGTATATAAGGTAATTATGACCCAAAAAGTACAAAAATCATGTGCATTTGTTGACTGGTCGAATAGTTTTTGAGATACAGACTAAAATCGATCCAAATATTGCGATATCTCAGAAACTCTGCATCCAATCATTAAATCAAACTGATTTTTATACTTTCTGGGTCAAAATTACCCCATCCACCAAGTTTCATCAAATTCCAAACCAAAATTTATTTCGCGTTTTTCTCGATTTTTTTAAAGGGGTACCCCTTAAAAAAATTGCAAAAAATCGAAAAAAAATTTTTTTCTCTAATTTTGATAAAATTTAGTATATAAGGTAATTTTGACCCAAAAAGTACAAAAATCGGATGCATTTGTTGACTGGTCGTATTTTCGAATCAATTTTTTTCCGAATCTATTTTTTCCAGGGCAATATTTTCCGATTTAACCCTTATAACCAGCACAGGTCTAAATCACTTACTACTCAAGTAATAAAAACTCAATAGCGCTAAATTAAAAAAAAAAAAAAGAACAAGATAAATAAATAGGCACACACAAAAAAGCACATACATAAAACTGAAAACCGATTTAGTTGTATTTTACAAACATTTGTATAGAAATGATTTGAAGTGTGTAGTTTGTTGTTTGTATGTATTTTGTACTTTTTAAAACAAAAAACCTATAAAAAACAAAAAAACAAAAACAAACAACATAAAAAATCAACTATTTGTAAATGTTGTATGTGATCGAACAAACAAACATTCGTTCGTTCGGTTCGGTTCTGTATGTTGTATATGTTCGATTCGTTCCAGTGTGACGTTTCATTAGTTTATACTAATCGCTTGTTTGCTAGTACATATAAATACAATATATAGGTATATATACACTGTACAGAAAACAACATTGATGATAATAATATGGCTAAACGAACAGGCTATAAAATATCGTATACAGGCGACTTACTGCCTTAACGTTGCCACTACATATAATGTATACATATATGTATGTATTGTAGCCGCAATGTGTTCCGCTGGACACATGGCCACTATTATCACTTATACACACGGTGATAATTCTTAACAACATATCAAGTCATTTCTCGAACTTTTTAACTTCTATACGATTGCCATGAACCCATCCAGGGTGCTTATTCCGTTTACTTTCTTAGTAAATTTATTAGCCTAAACAAGAACCAAATTCCAAGAGAATGACCATACATGCTTAAATATGTGGTAAACAATTCTCCGTGTAATACAGAAAACCAAAAATTAGTGTGAATGATTTGAAATCTGAATTATTTTTCTTCACTCATGTAAGATGAGCACTTTTTTGGCATGATTTTCCGTGCAACGACAAATAGCTACCTACCCACTACGTGCGGTAATAAAATTAACCGCATTGGTAAAAGGGCCGTAAATCAAATACGTCACTTTTCACGTTTTACCCGCCATTTTGTCTCGTTGCATCACAATCTTTACAACTCCTTATAATTATTGCTAGATCTCCTTACGCATAGTTCATTTCGATAAATAATACACAAATATTGATGTTTTAAAATATTTATTACTAGCTGCGGCCCATGCTAAATCTTTGTTTTTTAAAAACTATTTTAAAAACACGTTTCCTTTTACCGTGCATTTTACCAGGATAAAAACTTATGCAAAAAATCATGTCGATCCTTTGCTCTATGAAAAATTAAAACAAATATATATCACGGGAACTACACATTTTACCGGGATAAAAAGTAGCCTATGTGCTATTCCAGACTATAATTTATCTCTGTGCCAAATTCCCTTTAGATCCGTTCAGTCGTTCTGGCTTCACGATTATAATAAATATCAGACTTCAATCATAGAATTTCATTAAATATCTAAAGCTGGGAACTGCGAACGACACGTTTCTTTAGATCCTCCGGCTTCCCCTTTTTCACACTAAACCACCCCCCCCCTTCCGCCCCTTAGTAACGTATTTTATGAACGGGTCCTAAGTAGCGTTAAGGCATTACACGAAAAAACATGCCGAAAGATGATATCTTAAATTTGTATTTAAATTCGTGTTTCTTCGCTGTAAGCAGTGCGCATATAAAAAACATAAAATTTCTTTGAAATTGAGGTCTGTTTAAGAGCATAAAGAAGGTTTACTTTGATGCCAGAAATTGCAACCTAATAACCTAACGATCTAAAAAGATTGCCAAATGTTGCTCTCCGAACAATGCAAGTTGCAATTAAATAAAAACTTATCAAAAGGTATGAGTTTGATCAATAATTTCTTTAGCCACAATCACTTTATTCAGAATGGAACATCAAAGTTCAATTGAGAACTCATCTATAAGATGCATACCTTCTTTTTTGTAACGGGCTACTTATACCTGAAGAAACTAAGACAAAAATTTTTCCGAAAATAAACTAAATATCTAACAAAAGCAGAAATTCAAGTAAATATTTCTGGGCGCCACTTGTATATCAAAAATAATTTTAAAGAATCCGTGCACCAATTCGAAAACAAATTGAATGTGTAAACATGTCAGTGTCGATACTGCCGCCTGGACAACTTGTTGCCTGTCACACTAACAACCATAAAGCGAAACTATACACAACCTACTCGAAGTTAACAAACAGTGAATGTACCTACTCCGTTCAATGTTCAATATTATATAGAATATAGTGAACTGAACAAACATACATTCATACATATATAAAAGACGATCATCATCACATAAACGAGATGTGAACACTTCCAGAGGCCTATAATAATATGTGTAGACTGTAGAGCCTATTTATTTATCTGGCACATATACTAAGTATTCGTAAAATAGTCGGGTCGAAAGTGTATCCCATGAATGAATTCTAAGAATACATGAATCTTAGATTACGTTCAAATGAAAAACGATGAAGGTGCATTTATAACTACGCGAATGTTTATCGTCAGTTTCTACATGTAAACGCACGATCAACGTCCGTAAAATTCACGTTATCATGACGTTATCTGGGGACACCCTAAATATCATCTCCAAGTACCCAGCACCGTCAAACAAACCGTAAACATAAATCTTGTATTACCACTTAATTTTTCTCAAGCCTCAATAAATTATACTTCTTAAGTCCTATCATAATATCAATACGGAATTTATTAAAACTCTTTATAAACACTTTGTACAGTGAGTGCTAACTGCTAGGAACTTTCACTACAAGATACCTCTTCCTTTTCCTTCGACCTGGATACAAATTACTACTGAAAAATAGAATATTACACTTCTAGGGAGCAAAAGAAAAGAATGTTTGTCAGACAAACTTATCAATAAAAAAAGAAAAGGTACATAGGCTGCAGATATGCAAAAATCGTTTCAGTGTAACGTGTTTCAGACACAACAGTATGGAAAAGTTTCACTTTATACTGCAGGACGAATAGTATATCACACGTCTAGGGGGCAAAAGTAAAGAATAATTATTAGCCTAGGCTTCATCTTGGTCGACAAGGATTATGAGATCGGAGACATTCATTACTTGCTCCCCTCTTGGCGTATACGCTATTTTTCTGCCCGATAGTGCAGTTTCCTTTTATGTGTAATATACACTATTCTTCCTGCAGTTTAAAGTGAAACTTTTCCATGCTTTTGTGTCTGGAACACGTCAAAGTATTTTTGCATATCTGCACAACTTTTCTTTCCTTTTCTTATCGGGAAGGAAAATGTTTTCATTATGCAGACAAATTCTTCCTCCTTCCTCCGATTAGACTAAAATGTATTTTGGTGTTTGTTTCTTTGAGAGCTGTTCATAGAAACATACTGAAAATTTTGTTACCACTTTCTAAATTTACTACAATTTTCAACCCTGAAATCAATCATTTTCCAATGCCAGGTTTAATTATTGAATTCAGTAAATTGTCAAAGCCACACTTAAACTTCTTAAATTTTTTCTAATTTTAGTTTAACTAATTATCTTTTTAGATCCTTTAGAGACAACGGCTTTGATTACCACCAATATCACTATAAGCCTATTTGTAAAGAATCTTGTTCACGTAATCAGTTTGTAATAATTTGTAGACAAATTCTCAATTATTGCCCTGCCTTTATAGTAATCTAGTAAGAGTAGGAAAAAGTAAGTAGGTATCACGAGAGAATTAATACCTGGTCCAAGCCCCTAAAGTCTCCCTTTGTATTAGAAAAAATATGTGTTAAATTTGCATTACTAGTTTTTCCAATAGATCAATCTCACTTTCAACAATTCACAAACTCCTTATATACAGTTTTACACAGCAATCACCATCAATATCATTCAACCACCTATTGTATTATATATCTATCGTTATCTTATTCTAAAAATATCATTCTAAAAACACATTTACCATCTTTGTTCAACTGTACAAAACAAAAACAAACAAAAAAATCTATCAAGAAAATATCATTCAAATTTATTTATGAGAGCATTGGAACCGTGATCTGAGTCGCTATAGTGAATGGATTTATTAAAAAAAAAAAATCTTATGGTTGATGATAAAATGGGCACATTGACAAGATATACCACACTCGTAGTAACAACTTTTTGAGAGATGTGGTGGACTCTCACACATGTCAATCATTACAAGATATTGGTCTCTGTCTTTGAGAAACTGAAGTTGTTATTGATTGTGTCAACGTGTTGTTAGAAATGTTGTTGAAATTAGAATTATTTTAATGATTTAAAAAAAAATAATAATATTTAGAGATACTGAATTAATTAATCAAAATGTATAAAGATGGATAAAAATCTTCGTTTTAGAGCTGTAAAGTTTTCTGTTACTTTAAATTTTTGTTTGAAACATTTTTCTTATTCGTTGGCAACAGAACTTAGCTAGCGCTGGACGTAACAATTTACTTTATAAAGTAATTTCCTTTTATTAAAAGATATAGACAATATTTTACATAAATGATGAAACCATTATTTTAAAAATAATAATAGCTGTTAAGATTTATACAAAAACTAGCTTGATACCCACCCGTTTTACTGGGCTTAAAAGTAAAAACCACCGCTTTATAGCCTCCACCTCTCTTGATATGCCCAGTTTTTAATTTTGTTAATTGTAAAATAGTCATAATTCATTGAGTATATCAGAAAAGTTGGCCATGAATTGTTTGACATTTACTATTTAAATTTTTTTAAAGAAATCTTAAATATATGGTTCAAAATGATTGAACTATTTTCTATAGTTTATAAAATTAAACTTTAAAATTGTAATTTCTCACAATTATGTTATTTTGTATAAATTTCGATAGACTCAGATGGTGTCGACTTGCCTTCTTATGCAATTTTTTGTCAAAAATCTAGGCAAAACACAATAGATACCTACTTAAAGGCAAGCAAAAAAAATGCCATTTTAAAATCTGATAAAACCTTTTAAAAAGGAAACCCCTGCGGAAACTATACCTGCATTTGATAGACACACCAACAAAACAAAAAACCGCAAGCAATTTAAATGACCTAACATTTATTTCACATAAAATCGTAAAAAAAATAAAATAAAAACAAAGCGAAGGAAATATTTAGATTTATTTATTCATTAACATTTAACTTTTTTCACTATAAAAACATCCGTTAGTTAATAAAATATTAATAAATTATAAGATAATGAAGAAACTGGTTGCATGTAAAGTGAGTGTGCAAAAACCGATGAGGGGGTTTATGCTACCAGTTCGCCAGCAAAACAGCAATTCTGGATGTAATTTGATACTCAAGTCAACAATTGTTGCAATATCATAATTTGAACTATAAAACCTTTCACCATTTTCTAAGACTATTTAAGACTATGGTCTGTTTTTATATAATAGTGGCTTAAGGTATGTGATATTCGTACGATAGGTTGCGTACAAAACTTAATTTACAAAGAAAGGGGGTGTAATAATACTTGGTTTTCATGGGCTCCTTCCACTGTAATAAAACACATCCTCTGTTTAAGTAATGTTTTATTGCATCAATTTGATTTTGAGGAATGTATATTTTATTAATTAATTCAAATAAGAATAAGGTAATTATCTCGTAAATTAGGCCTCGGATCCAAATTTGGTACAGGACATTTTTTTCTTATTTTCTCAGTTTTTTCAGGAGGCAATTGTTCTGCAGTCAATAATAGAACACCCTGTATAGATATACAATTAACAGAAAGTGAAAAATTTACCGCGATACGTGTAAACTATATATTTGATGCAAAAATTAGCATTTTAAGGAATATATTAGAAAAGTGCGTCTTTTGAAAAATATATTCACTGTGGAAAATGTACATTAAAAATTTATTTCTTGATAACTTCAAGGATAACTGTGTAGCGAATTATCTGTGTGATTTTATATTATCAGTATAGTTCTTGGATAACATTCGAAGTTAATTAGAGTTCGAACGTTTAGCTCAAACAAACTGATTTGATAAACAGGACATCTTCAATTGACAACATATTTGTTCATTTACATTAACACCTCTAACACAAAATTCTACTCATGGATTTTATGATTACTTGATCACGAATAGTGGCCAACTTAAAGAATAATAAATTTAAAGCAAAGATTTAAGTTTAGTAGCATCTGTTAAAACGTGAACGTAGCTGTTATAAATAAAAATAAATATTAATTACAATTATAATTTATAAATCGATTCAATTATAATAAAACTCAGCGGGTTCCTAATTAAGACCATAATAATATAAACTGTATATGTTTGTTTATATGTGTATGTATGTATATTTATATTATTTAGAAATTAAATTAGTATGTTAATTTGTTTTAATTAATAAAATGGTATAATTAAAATGTGTTTCTATAACTTTGTGAACTAAACTAACAACTTTACATTTAAACTAAAAGGTAAAATCATTATCATCGGAATGAGAACTGCACGCATGTGAATGCTTTTAGTACCTATAGTATATTTAGACCGCGGGTCCACAATCAACCAAAATTTCTATGATTCCTTTTATCTTAAAAATATTGGATTTTCCATCTAAGAAATAATCTATCTAGCATCTATAATTAAAATTCACATCGTCGCTAAACAATCTTTTTCACAACAACGTAATTGTTAGACACTTACATGAAACAACTCCAATATGGTTCGATTAAGAAAACATTTTAGTTTCCCAGAAATCAAAATTGTATGCATATTTAACTGTCGAAATATTTTTCAAAAAATTTCTCATATCAAAAAAGTTTTTTACTGTCAAAAATGAGAACAAGTAAAATTTTCACAATTTAAAAAACCCCCGACAATTTTTTTCAAGAACGGAACCCTAAGCTCCCACTTGAAACATAATTAAGTATATTCTCTATTACATTACCTTTTCCCTTAAAGCCTTCTCCAAACCGAATCGATTTTGAAAATCATCGCCTATTTTTTCGTTGTTTCGGGTACGGTACACATTAAATTAACTTTTAAACGAAACAAAAAAATTTTTAATCGATTCATCCGTTTAGGCGCTACGATGCCACAAACAGACAGACAGACAGACGTGGGTTAAAAATAAATAATTTTCCATTTTTGTTATTTTGTTTCTATAGTGTTAAATATATATTTTGACAAAAAATTGAGGTAAAATACAGCCCACAGAAGTGCTCATCTTAATTTGAATAAAAAATTTGGTATTTGAAAAAATATTTCTTTAATAATTTGTATTATTTGATAAAAATTGTTGTTTTAGCGATAATCATAATTGATATTTTCTGCATAAAATCTTAATTGAAAAACCTATTAAATCGCCTCATGCAACTTTCTGCTTTTTTTTATGTATGTTATTGAAACATGAAAATCGAAAAACTCGATTTTCTTAAATTTCAAACTTCTATCTCCGATCAAAGCTTCAGTTCTTTTACAAACTTATCCTCCAAACATCAAACATAAAGAATTCTAGAAATTTTGCTTCATTATGAGCTCACGGTCTTATAGTTTGAATAGTAAATTGTGTAAAATAGCAAAACTAAATCTTGTGTCATGTTCTAATTGGAGAAAATAAAATTGGGATATTTTAAAAGGATATAATTGTCAATGTTTTTGTAATATATTTTAACTTTTGTTATCAGATAGAAAGATCTGGATGTCTATTTATTATTTATTAGGCGAGTGTTTTAGTTTTGAAATTAAAAAAAAAAGGACGCTTAAAACTATTGTCAAGTGTGTGGGTTGGAGCGCACGCATACAGTGGGAGGGTTCGGTAGTTAATGTATAAATCACAAGAGAAATTTGAGACAGAAATAAAAATTCCAGAAATGTTCCAGAAAAACTATCAATCATTTAACTGTTCCACAATACTTCTCTAAGACATGCCTTTAAAAAAAAATTTTACCAATAAATAAATATGTTTTCATCAAAACATTACATTCGTTGATGCCGTAACTATAATTGATTTTAAATAATCCGGTTTAAAATCTCTTGAATAACAAAAATATCGAATTAAAATAAATAAAATAATTGTTTTTAAAATATAATCATTAGATTTCAATGGAATGTTGCGTATTTTAATCTCTTAAACAAGACGCACACCATAGTTGTTCAAAGTAATCGAATAATTAGCATTTTTTTGTTGAGTTTCTATTCAAACATACCTATAAGTGCCGCAGCCACCATCAAATGAATTTGTTATTCAATTCTTTATTTTTAAAACTAAATAACACACGTAAAGCCAGTGTTAAATGTCACTAATGAAGTTATTTTAAATTCTTATCTTTTGAAATTCATTCTTTATAAAAGAGACAAAGACAGCAGTATGTTTTTATGGCATCGAGGGTTATTTTTGTTTTTGGAAGTAATCCATTGCTGATATGAATAAATAATTTTAAAAAAAAGGCCGAGGGGTTAGTTAACCCTACATCGGGCATGGGCGAGTTATATTAAGTCGAAGTCACCATTGTTATAACTTTATTGTGTGCCATAAACTTTATTGTATGTCTCTGTATCCAAGATTCCACCTCATAGAGGTGGAAGTGAGAAGAGTATACGACTCTTCTACCTATCTCAGTTTCTCTTATAGTAATGAGATAAGTAGACAAAAAATGTTGTCTCTCTGTCTTACTCGTATTTTTGATTGTCAATGGTTAGATTGCCATTTTCTTACTATTTTAGATACAGAAGTATGAGGGACTTCCCTGAGCCACTTTTGCCCATGCTTGTGTTGGAGCATTAAATCTGTCAACGCTACAACAAAAACTATCATATATTGAGCATCTGTGCACACAGCATAGCAAGTAGCATATGGCCAGATCACTCAGGTAAATTGAACAACGTTGGTTGCATGATTCCCTTCGAAATTCTTGTTTATTGATTTTTCATAAACTAAACGATCAACTACATCCTATTTAGGCTCAAAATATCCCTAATTTGTGTTTTTTTACGTGTTAAATATCGATAACTTTGAAAATTTATTGCATCTAATAGAAACAGTCAATGTTCCTGCAACTTTTTTTACAACTTTATGTCTTTAAAAACTATCTTTCTACAACAATTTCGTGGCAATCTACTTTTAGTCTCATTGCGCTAGAAATATCTTAAGCCTTAAGACAAATGAACGCATTTTAATAAGGAAACTCGTTTTTCTCTAATAGAGGTCCACAATTTTTGTACACGGACTTTCTTTTACACATATTGTATGAGTAAAAAAATTGACCGTGTGACTTTTTACTATCCCAAATAAATACACATATCATAATGTATTTTTTTTTTTGTATAAACACACCCTCTCCCTTACAAATAGGTATAATACTTTCATCCCCTTGTGCTATTTATAAATAATATACAATTGACACATTTAAATAAAAAAATTGATGTATACAATAAGTTGATTTTAATTTTAGTTTTTTTTTATGTTTTTACATTTCAATAAATCATAAATAAATTCATTTAATATTTAAATAAATTATATTGGGTGGTTTTGTATAGCTTTGACTTCACCCGAATCATTTGTAAAAGTTTGTATTTTGAGAAATCTTAAAAGCTATCTTTAATTATAGACTCCTGTAAGCTAAAACCTTCTTTTGACTACGTTTAGATTGTGTGATTTGTGATTTTTGACATATTCAATTAAAACGTCTATATTTTAAATTTATTTGCTGTGAAGTACCCGCTTTGCTATACTGACTTTAACGGTTTACAAGACCCAATTGTGTTGCTCATTTACAAACTCGACCTCACTTTTTGCGTCCTGAGTACCCTGTAAAAATTACATTTTTTTTCGTTTTTGAGTTATCGTGTGTAACAGACAGACAGACAGACAACCGAAAATGGACTAATTAGGTGATTTTATAAACACCTTTACCAAAATTTATTCATAGCATCAATATTTTTAAGCGTTACAAACTTGGGACTTAACTTAGTATAAATTACATATTACATATATGCATGGTATAAAAACCGTGAATTATTATTTGAATAAGCGGATTTTATCTGCAAAGGCAAATGCTTGTTACTAGGCTTTAAGCACTTTAATAGCCACAAATAATGTCTGATTGAACGGAAAGTGTCTTGGCTGCTTTTGGGTAACGCAAAACCAAAACCTAAATATTTAGTCTTTTATTTCGGCACAAATAACATTACAGACCATTAAAAACTTTCTAAATTTCCAATTGAGAAAAGTTAAAGATTTAAAAAAATTGATAAAATATTCATGCGTTTATTTAAATATGTTTAGTTAAAGAAAAATTTCAAACGCAATTGTATACTCGCGTATTTTATGGTAAAATTCATGAGTCATTGTGCGATGTCGCTCCTCGCTATAGCTGTGTTTAAAACAATATAATTCTTAACACAGTTTTAAAAACGTTACCTCATTGAAATTAAAATAACAAAATAAGAATCTATTTATATAACTTTTTAAAAATAATAATTAATTATTAAATATAATTTTCGTACGTGTTTAGAATAAAAACTAATTTATAATAAGTATACGAACTAGAACTAATAGTATTAGCTCGAGCGAATATTGTTTGTAGTATAGTATCAAATAAGACTAGTGTCTTGAAAATTCGAATAGTATTTCTTCGGATTTTCGAAAAAATAAATTTGACTCAAACTGGCTTTTTTTAATAATATTTATGAAATTAGTTAAGTTTGATAGGGTTCATTGTAGCAGTTTTGAACTTCGAATACAATTATTGGTATCGAAATATTCAAATTTTTATTGGTGAAAGTCGTTTTATCCAATTTGGTTACTAAAAGCGCTGGCTAGTGTATAAAACATATTCCTTAGTAAAAAAAAATACAGTTGTGTCTGGATAACACTCGATATTCAGAAACGTCCAATAATCGGAACATTTTTCGTCCTCCTGGACTTTCCATAAAACTCTTTCAATCACTCAAAAAGGATATTGTTTGTTTGTATATACATCTTAATTTATGATTCTAAAAACACTAACAAAGCTAAATTAGCGTCTTCAAAATAATGAACTGATCTCTACTGAATTTAACAGGAAATGGCCAGGAGAGTTTAAACATTATCTTAGATTCTTAGATAACGAACTAGAATTGAGAATGATATAAAATAGATTATATATTCTATGATTTTTGTTTGTTTATATTGTGGTGATGACGTACATTGTCAAAATTAGGAACTTAGGCATTAATTATTTCTTGTTTCAATTTCTGAAACTTTGGGATTTAATAGTAAGCTCTATTCTTAGCCTGTGAAGGTTTTACCATATAGTTTTAGCACAGGAGAGGTGTCGTGCCACCCGGTAGATATTATATTCTTTTCGGACCTTGGTACATTATAAATGTGGTGCTTTCTTTTTTTATTTAAGGTATTAATTTTAGACGTCAAATACATGTTTGATTCTTTAAAGAATTTACTTAAAACTTATTTTACTTATTTAAAAATTATTTACTTATTTAAAGTTTTTACTGGATGAAATAATTGTAGTACAGTTTAAAAAAGACATACTTCTGATTTAGTAGTCAACCCAATATGTACATTACGTTTGGTGTGATTAGGATATTTATTATGACATAGCATAAAAATTACATTGTACTTACTTTAAATTATCTTTGTTTTCTTTAACTTCTGATAACTTTCACTGCACTCAATTTTTTTAAAATGATAAAACATAAAATTTTGACAAATAGACAGTTATAAAAAGGTTTTTGCATTTTCTCAAAATTCATGGCACCTGAATCGATTGAAAAAGTTTTAGTTTCCTTGGTAACCTAGATGTCTCTTTCTGGTGTCAGTTGCAGTTTTTTTGGTTTTAACTACCAACCAACAAACAAAAATCGTGCGATAAGAAACATAGTTACAAAAAAAAGAGTAGTTAAGTGTGACTCTCGATACTGCTATACTACCTTAATTTCCAAAAAACCTGTACCATTTTATTATGTTCTAAACTAGCCTTATTATGGTAGTTTGCTTAGTACGTGGTAGTTTACTAAGAATATGAACGCGGTGCGGTACCTACTGTAATATTATTAGATAATCTCTACTAATGGTATTGTAAACATTTAAACATGTCTCGCGATATAATGGGTACACACTCAACTTAAGAATTTGTAATGAACCGCTTGCTGGCAGTTCAACCCAGTTAGAGGTATACCTTTAATTAGAGGCATAATATTACTTTATAAAACAAACTGTTTACATTTATAATTATTTTAAAATAGGAAGAAGTAATGAACAAGTGTGTGTATGCTTCCAAATTAGGTGCTTTGTATTTCCGGTGGAAATTATTTTTCATTTAAGAGATTCTGAGATGTGTGAAAATTACATTAGTTAAATAATTTTTATAAAGTTTTACTAAAGACACTTGAATGTTGACAAAATTTATTTACAAGGTGTTCTTTTTAATTGGCATATGCTTGAAGCTCGATAAATTAATTTACTCCAGGAAAATGCTTCAAACGAATAATGTTAGTTTCAAAAGCACACATCTTAATCCGGCATCGAATTCGATATAAATTTTCAGGTTCAATTAAAATCTCACTCCGATACATAATTGACAAAAATAAGGTGAATTCTTTAAGTTAGAAAGTTATTCTTTATAAATACGCAAACATTTCTTGTATGAAATTTTATTTTGCAAACCGAATAGTTTAGACAGTAATTGGTAGCAAAAATTTAGTATGCGTTAGTTCATTATATTTGTTCACTTTTATTGAATTTATTGGAAAATTTTTTCGAAGGGTGCCTAGATTTCTCAGAAACCATTAAACGAAATAATAATTTTGATACGAAAAAACAATTTTGGATAAAACATTTAAGTCCCTTTTTGCCTAAACTGTTCGGTTTGCTAAAAAATGATTCGAACAAAAATTTATTTTATTTAGTTTCACCAGGCCCGTTGTCTGTCTGTAATCAAATCTTGCAAGCCAAATTTGATCCACTTCCCGGTTTCCGATTGAGCTAAAATTTTGCATGCACATTTAGTTTTGATGACAATGCATGGTAAGATTGAGACACCTTGATTTTCTCATCGCTTCCACCATATTTGATATATATACATTGTTTTAGTCTTAAATTAAAAATTTTAATAAAACTTTTTAAGCAACAAGCTTTAATTGTACTAAAAAGAAATAAATAATTTTATTTATGAGTCACTCATCCCCGACTATTTGTAAAAACTTGAGGCGCTGAATATCAAGAATGAATCGAAAAATAATTAGGTATGTGGAATAGATGAGGCGTTCTTATTCATTTTGAATATTTTAAATTGAACGCCTCAAGTAGTCGGGTATAAGTGACTCATAGATAAAATTATTTTCTACTTTTTAGTACAATAATATCCCTTAAAAAGTATTTTTCATTAATTTTTTTAAAAATTAATAACAACTTAAGTTAATGATAATCAGTAGGATCTTTTCAATTTATCTTTGTTTTCAAGCGAATCATTGATGATTTCTTTGTTAGATATTTTAACATAAATAACATTATATTAATAGCTAAAAAATTACAAAAATAAATTTTTTTATGATATGTGGAAATGGTTTTTCCTTATCATAAATATATTAAAAAAGACCGATAAGGCACATAATTTATATTCAAATACACAGCAGATAGAGATAATATCACATTTAAATACAAAATTTTATTTTTTATCAAAGAATAATATATACATTTTGTTTCTTTGCTCATAAAGTTCGCTGCTGGCTTCTTATCAGCACAGAAAAAAAAACACAAAGATAAAAAAATATATAATTTTAGATTATTATAACTAAGTTGAATGATATACAATGAACAAAGATGCTTTGTAGAAATATAATCACAATTATTCTATCGGACATAAAAGTTGAGTAGTACAGTACCAATCGGCGCATGAGTACAAACAACTATTCTACCTCTAATTTTTGTATACGATTCTCCTCAAATTTTTTTTATACGAAAATAATTTATTATGCCTTGGGAAAGATTTTAAGGTTATTTGGACAATTTAGAACAAGAAAGGACTTTTGGACAAATTTTCTCTGAAACTTATAGAAACTTATTTAAAGTTCGAAAAAATACGAAAATGGCCACTTTCAATTCTAAAAAACAATACGAAAAATAAAAAATTTTAATGTAGCTAAAGTTCTTAAATATTCTTCAAACATGCTTTAAAAAATTTCCATAGCGCCTTAGCCTATTATTTAAGCCCTTTTATTTTAATAAATAATTAAGTGCTTGCATATACCGATTGTAAACTATCTCGTTAACCACATAAAATATATATGAAGTAAGAAGAGTTTTTATGAACGTTCTTATGTATAAAACAAAGAGCGAATGTGTGCTGTGTGTTATGATGTGATTGATATTGTATGCGTACAACTTCAAGTGAAAGCCTGACCGGCTGTGTTCATGTATACACATATAAAATCCCTCTTTGTTTCATACATAAGAACGTCCATAAGAACTCTTCTTACTTCATAAATTATAAAAGGCTAACGATATGGTTTACAAACAGTAAATACTCTGCGAGAATGGAAGAGAGGCTTGCTAAATTAGACTCATATGTTTAGTCTCTCTTCCACACACGCAGTGTATATATGCAAAAACCTAGAGCACTGTGAAACTCTTTGTTAAGGGATGTTTGAAGAATAATTATTTTTACTTTGGCAAGGTTAAATTTTTTTGTTTTTCATTTTGTTTTTCAGGATTAAAAGTGGTCATTTTCGCATTTTTTCGAACTTGTACATAATTTATATCTACCAATAACTACCAACATGTGTACATCACATCGTACGAACATTTTTTCACTTTACCTACTATAAAAGTGGTTCGGTCCCATACAAGGTCGTTACAAACAATTTTGACTGTACATATTTTGATAACTTGTCACGACATTTTTATCTATTGCAAATGTCTATTAAAAAATATAATGATTTTATCTGGATATCTTATTTAAGTACAGGCGAACTTTGGACAAAATTATTTTTAAACATATTAAAAAAAAAAATTACAAATTTTTTTTTTATTAATCATATTTTTTGTAAATTACAAATTTGTATACCCGATTTATTTTCATTTCAAAATAGAGTGCAATAAGATTTGCCACTTAATAATCTAGTAACATTATTGGTGCGAAAGCTTGGCACACTTTCGTAAGTTTATTTAAGACATTTAAATTTCGGATATTTCTTTCCATAATAAACTTAAGGTACGGATGAAATACGTCTCGTATCTGAGAGTTATTGCGTTATTTAACGTTGGATAAGCACTACCAGAGAAATGTTTGGAAAATAAGAATGCCATAATTTAATTAAAAAACTTAATCTTATTAAGGTAGTACTATCGGTAATAGACTTTGCATTCAGAATTTAATGAAACTAGGCATAGTTGTACATTATTATATCATAATTAACCAGTTAAATTTTTAGGGGCCTTCAGAGAGATGAAAAAAAAGATATTTTAAAGATATTTTAACATTGATCCTTATGGGAAATCACAGATTTTATTTTATTTCACAAAACTGGACGTTCAGATTTTCAGTTCTCTGAAAAAAAAATTTAACTGGTTAATTATGATATAATAATGGAAATCTTTGCCAAGTTTCATTAAATTCTGAATGCAAAGTCTATTACCGATAGTACCACCTTCAAACTACAGTCACATTAAAATTATTTGAAAACGTTTTTTCTTTAATTAAGTGACAAAACTGTCTGGCATTCAAAATTACTAGCAGAGCATGAAAAATTATTTTAAATAATTGATTAAAAACATATTTAGCAATTCATACATTGGGCCAATAACGTAAAGTACAAACAAATACACGAAATTATCATTACCCATTTTAATGATTTAAAAAAAAATTAAAATCAATTTTATCAACAAAAAAAAAGGTGATATTAAAAAAAATTTGATAACAAATTTATTTTTTATCAAAATAATATCAAAAAATTTTTAAATGAAAAAAACAGTTTACTAATTAAAATTAAATCATATTAACAAATAAAAAAAATAATCGAATAGAAAACCAACGCGACTAATAAAAAAAAAAATTTGGTGTGAATAAACCCAAATTACCTCTGTATGCAAACCAACTATTTTGTTGTAAATGGTATTTTTAATATAGGTATTTAAATAATCATAATGTGTTAAATTTAGGTAACAGTATTAATAAACGGTCCGAAATATCGAACAAGACTTTATTATATTATAAAATTGATATATTAGCGGTATATTTGGAATCATACAGTAATGAGGAACAGGCTTAGGTATTTATTGGATTTAATATAATATTTAGAAGGATGTGGTTTGTTAAGGGTGAGGTTAAGCAAAGATAACCAAGTTACAAAAGTTACTTAAGATATTTAAATAATATTTGAAATCAATTTTGAGTAGGATTGATTTGATACTTTTGACGATTTCATCTCCTCCAGCTCCATGGCTCCAGGGAGAGGGGTCCTAGAGGGGAGTTATATCAAACCTAGGACCTTGTTGATATAAACAAGGTCCTAGGTTTCTGATACGAAATTTCACTGCTGTCTTCTCAGCCTCCCCTAGAAAATCCCATTTTCCTGTACTTGGAAAGGTTTTCCCTAGGGTGTGGGCCTTCACGATTTTTCACGGATATGTGGCTTATACCAATTCTAGGAACACTTTAAGGTCTAGCCTTGTGCCAAGTTTAATCGAAATCGTTAGAGCCTTTTTTTAGAAAACCCGAAAAATCCTGTTTTGGCCTAAAGGGAAGTACCCTTGAAAAAAGGCCTAGGGAAAAAATGAAAAAATCGTCGGGAATTATAACCAAACTGAGCCTATGTACCGAGTTTGAGAAAAATTGGTTGAAAATTGAAGGCTCCAGCTTGGTAACAGACATACCGACATACCGACATACCGACGGACGCAACATTTTTTAAAAACCACTTTTTTGGAATCAGGGACCCTCGAAACGTGTATTTCCGTTGAAACCCCGATATCGATTTTTTTTTCGATCGCAATACTTTATTATATTTATAATATAATAAAGTAAAAAAATAAAAAAAGGAGAGTTAAGATGGGTTTTTGAAACCCATAATCTATTCAGATATCACAAAAATATTTTTCATAATATCCAATAGTCTATACTGAATACAAAATCCACAACCTCTAGTTATAACAAATATGTATATAGAGGTAGAAATGAATCGACAAAATCACATATTAAAAAATTTCTGTACATATATATTGGTTCTTATATTATTGAATATCATATTATTTTGATCAATATCTTTGATAGATAATTAAATATTAATAATAATAATCATAATCATTATTATTAATATTAATTATTTATTGGAAATAATATTTATAAAAAAATAATTCCATCCATTTATGATATATGATTAAAAAATCATTTATAAAATTTTTATGGAAAAATGTGATTGAAAGAATTTATTATACAGGATATGACGTCATTTAATTTGTGAAAAGAAGAATCCTTAAAAAATTTTCGAAAATTTTGTCGAATGTTGAAAGTTTGATGAGGAATTATTTGGCATTTTATATGGTCCAGAAATCATGGAATATTGATATACATAAAAAAAAAACTTTCCAATAAATGTAGTTTTACAAAACGAATCACACAATTATAAAAAAACTGTTTAATCTAACAATTTAAAACTTTGAGCAACTTCCATGTTCAAAAGAGCTAAAACCAGTATCCAAATGTCCAAGCTCTGTGAAATATGTGAAATTTACAAAATTTAAGAAACCCCCGGCAAATGTATTGGTACGGAACCCTAAGCTCGCACTTGAAACATAGCTAAGAACACTCTCTTTTAAATTACGTCTTTCTTGTAGCCTTGTCCAAACTGAACCGATTTTGAAGATCATCGCTTCTTTTTTAGTTGTTTCGGCTACGGAACTGTAATATCGCACTTGAAATATGGGTACGAACACTGTCCATTAGATTGCTTTTAAACAAAAAACAAAAAAACAAAACAAAATTGGTCATCCGTTTAGAAGGTACGTTGCCAAAGATACACAGACAGACGAACTAAGTGGCCAAACTTATAACACATTTTTTTCGGTTCGGGGGTTAACAAAAATTAATAACTTTTTGTTGTTACTATTTTTATAACCATTTTTGACCAAAAATTTTTATTTTTTATAAGTAAATATTTCTTAAATCAACGATATCAATATCTAATTTACGAAAATTGGGCCAAGAAAATATTTACTTCCTATCATGTTAAGAACTTATTTCATGCTATTCGTTGTGTGCGTAGTCATGGTAGGGGCAATAAAATCGATGCCAGCGCTTCCAGTAAAAAATTTTGACGATAAAGGAGGCTGTTATGACTAATTTGCAATTCTTTACATGTTAATGTTATAAAAAATGTCAAATTAAAATTATGGAAAAACACTAATTAATAAAATTTAATGAATTAAAAATTGTGCAAATAAGAAATCAAATTGCACAAATATTATTTTTCAAATGTAAATTATCATAATTATTTATTTAAATTTGTGAGATAATAATATTAAATTTTCAATGTAAGTCATAAATACAATCCATACAATTATATATGCATCCATACAATTCTATAATTAAAGTAGTGTATCGTTACCATGGAAACGCCTCCAAACTCACACACGGTGCGAATATAAGAACTTATTTTTTTTTACTGTGTATATTGAGAGGCATTAAATTTATCACATATTAAAATAAATCATTGAGTTTCAAGGAAAATTTTATGCAAGCTTTTTTCAATTAGATGCATCGACTTTCGAAGCATCCTGTATATACAGGATGTACTATAGAAAGATGAAAACAAAAAAAAATAAACAAATCTTTCATAATTTGACCACCATCAAAATCACACTCTTACAAACTGACAAATCATTAAAATATTTAGCACATGGTTGTCAACAAAATACCCTCATCTCACACACATTGTGTCCACATCTTCATAGCAGCCCCATAACCACAAAACATAGTAGAGTCATCATAAAATATAAACTGGAATTTATTTTATTTTACTTATTTTTATTTTTTTTTTTTATACATTTTGTTTAATGTTTAAATGAAAGAAGAACTCAGTCGCCAAGAGTTATCAACACTTGATTATTTTTGATGATAATGTTAAAAACTTATTTCATATTATAAATGTATATTTATTAGATACAGTGTGTTTATTATAATGGTCAACTTTCGGACAATATGTGAGCAAGAAGTGTATTTTCAGGTTATTCGCACAGTGCACGAGTTTTATTTCAGAAGTTTCCATTGTAATAACACACTACTTGAAGACTATAATTTTATGGATTAACATATAAGTCATTGGTTTGTATATATAGTTAACATAACATTAAAATTAACATTAAAAATTTACGTTGCAATTTCATCTCTTATTCTCAGAATTTCCATTGCAACAAGTTAAATAAAAAAAAAACTTTTAACAAAAAGAAAACCGAGTTCAAAAGGAAAACTCCAAAATATATTAAAATGCACTAAAAAGTAAAAAAATAACGATAATATTATAATGTAGTTAAAATTATTGTTATTTTTGGAGTCGGTGTCAGCCAAGCTAATGTAGAAAACTGTTCTGTCAGAGTTGTTTCCTTGGCTGACACCGAATCCAAAAATAACAATAATTTTAACTACATTATATTATCGTTATTTTTTTACTTTTTAGTGCATTTTAATATATTTTGGAAAAGTTTTCCTTTTGAAGTCGGTTTTCTTTTTGTTAAAAGTTTTTTTTATTTTGTGATTTTTAGTGAATCTGAAGTACACTCACTAACTTGTCACTAAAAAAAGAATCATCGAAGTGATATTGAGTTATTCGTCCTCTTGTCGTGCATACTTAATGCAAATTTAAGACTTTTATGGTTTTCTCATGGATACCGTTCTCAGATCTGTACCAAAATGAAATGGGACCAAACGGGAAGCACTAGCTTTCAAACAGATAAAGAATCATCAAAATCGGTTCACCCAGTCAAAAGTTCTGAGGTAACAAACATAAAAAAAAATACAGTCGAATTGATAACCTCCTCCGTTTTTGTTTGAAGTCGGTTAATTAACTGTTATTATTCAACAGTCTATATTTTACATTTTACTATACCAATTGATATTTAATACCAATTACATGTAAATAATTGAAAAATAGTCATATTTTAAATAAAACTTTTACTATACAAAAAAGTAGAAAACAAATACTGTATCTCTTTTTCTAATATCTGTCTAATTAGCAGTTTAAATACATATTTCTTGACCAATTTTAACATTTATTTCACTTCTTGTCATCTCTATTTTTCCGATTTTTCATATTTTGTTAAGAAAAGCGAAAAAATAATTATCGATATTTGCTATTAACTGAAACTTTTTTGTCCATAACGATATCTCGATTTCTAATCATATCGATATAAACTAGAAGCTCATGATTTATAAAACACCTATATATTACATATATGTATATATTTATTAAATATTATCAGTTTTATATATTGAGTGGTATATTATGTATGTGAAGTTTGAGTCTGTATCAAACAACACACATATATGTATATTTATTTGTCTGTGATGACTGATAAGCGACATTTTATATTTAATGTTTTTATCAATTAGTTGTATCAATCATCACGATTTGTTGTCTGAAACTCAAACTTAAAACTTAAAACATATTATAACATAATACACATATCTCTCTGACTTTATAGCTTACTTACTTAGCAGCTTAACTTTTAATACTTAAGCTACAAATTAATTCATTGAACACACACACACACATCTACATATATGCTTACTTAATGGATTTTTATAAGAACACAAAAAAATGAATTTTATTAAAAAAAGAATTTTATTTAGTTAAGTTAGATAAATTTATTTTTTGGTAATAATGGACCAATTTAAGTTAGCTTATAAACTAACAAGTAAAAATTTGTTTTTAATTCTGTAACGGTTTTTAAAGCTGTCACGTTTAGATTTTAATTAATTATATATTTCTGGTTAAGTTATAAGTCGGTTTGTTGTTTGTTAGCCGGAATAAATATTTGCAGTTATATATGTTAATCAATTTCCTAAAAAAATACAGGTAATAGATTATTTCCATGTAGATTTAAACGATTTTCATGCAAATTTTTTCTTTTTGAAGTTTTAATCGAACTGAATTTTAGGAAGGTACGAGAAAAATTTGATCAGTCCTTTCAAGATTATAAGCCTTTTTTCCAGTTTTAAAGGATCTCATTATGTAAAATATCCGACAAAGATTCCCAAATGTAGTTTGGTTTTTTTATCACCATAACTCACAAACGAACAGAAATAGCGAGTTTTAACCGCGTGCCCTACGTCTCAAAAATAACTTTACGTGAAAATAAAACAGTAGATTGCAAATCTGTGGGACAACCACCAAATAATCTTTAAAAATACGAAAAACACAATAAACTTTTAAGGAATTTTTTCAATTTTACAAAATTTAAGTACAAAATTTTGAATTTTTTGCTATGCAATATTCAATTTTGTAATAGAAACGTGTTAATTTTTCAATCTCTGAGGGAATTAGCTTACGTAACGCAGCTCCTTCCCTATGAATTTTTGTATTATTTAATGTGTTCAAAATGTCCTCAAAAATTATTAAGCAAAATTCATATTATTATTTTTTTTTTTCATCAAATATGGATTATGACAAATTTTGGACAGTTTGGGAACTGGAGATTTAAGTCGATAGTTCAAACAGTTTTTTTCAGAACCGTGGGAACCTTTTTGTAAAACCACATTTCGAGAAAAACACGTTGAAATTTTTTTTTTCGACTAAAAAACATGTTGCCAGGAAAACACGGTGAAAATTTTTTTTCGACTAAAAAACATGTTTACAAGACGTTGACGACGATAGCTAAAGAATGTTTTTTGGTCAAAGAAAAGCTATTTCACTATTGAACTGCCTTAATATTGTGTTAAGGCACATAATTTTGAAAATCCTTGCAGGTATAATTGTCGTTATTTAAGACTCTCTATATATTCAAGAACTGATTAGATCCATTTGTGTTATCAGTTGATATTAAACATCGTAAAAGTTTTATTTCTTATAAAGTGAGAGATACTTTTTTTTTAATATATAATATATTTATACATATTTAAGTATCGTTAACAATGATTGTATTTGTAATATTAATATTGGTATTAATCGATCAACATTGTAAACATTGCTTTATATTACACTTTTGTGTATTTGTTTGACAATTATTACTGGTTTGACGACCACACCGTCATTTTTTATTACATTTTATACAAGGAAACGAAATTATTTATTATTTATTTATTATTTTTCCGATTTCAATTTTGATTCAGAAATGTCAACCATAAAAGTTTAATCAGAATCATTATCATTTATCAAGTGAGAAAATTTGAGCTTAATGATATTTTCTTGAAACTTGAGATTTTTATTAAAATTTGCTATATAACAAAAAATTTCCAAAAACGTTCTGTCGTTTTTCCCATATTTAAATATTTTAGCATCTGAAGGATCATCTTATACCTAAGTTTTCTACATCTATAGCTATTAGAACCGCAAAAACCATAGAGTACAAGAAACGGTATAAGGGCCATCTTTACTCATCTGATAACCAGATGAGACATATTTTTTATGAAATTTTATTGACTTTTAAACACTCCCATCATATTTTTTCTATCAAAAAGTGTTCATGACTAATTAATTTAATTAATTTTAATCAATTTTTTCCAAGAAAGATTATTTAATTAGGAAAATAATGGTTTAAACTAGCCTGAAAAAACCGTTCATGTAAAAAATTGATTAGAATTAATTAAATTAAAAATAGCCATGAACATTTTTAAACTATAATAGGTTTAAAAATCAGTAAAATTTCATAAAAAATTTGTCTCATCGATTATCAAATGGGTGAAAATCGACCTTATACCGTCTCTTAGACCAATAAAAAAACAGGGAAATTAAAAACATTCTTAAAGTAGCTACCATTTTCTGTTTAGGGATTTTTTTGTAATAACCCCCGATTAACAAAGAAGAATGTTTTAAGTGAAACGTATCTGCGTATCTGGGTGTCTGTGTATGGCATCGTAGCTCTACCTCCATCTATATTTAGTCAACTTCATCTTTTTAATATTTTTCCTTATTTTTATATGAATGTTTTATTAATTTTTTTAAATCATACTTTATGCGTAATTCTTCATCATTAAGGTGTCAGTACAAAAAATTGTGTTTAAATTTTAGGAAAAAAACTTTTTTTTATAGTTTCTGCTATATCACTAAAGTTATTTTTAAGATATTTGGTATACATGGATTTTACATATCTGGAAGCATATTCTGACCACTATTTTTTTAAATTTTTTACCCGTTGTGCTAAAGTACATATGGTTTTTGTACTTACTTCGGAAACAACCGGTATAAAGTAAAAATAGATTTTCTCAAAGATTCATGCCAAAATATCTCCGTAACACTTATTAGCATAGAATATATTGTCTTTTTTTTTCCTCAAAAACAATAGAACAAAATACATACTTACTAATGACATAATTATAATCGAAGTATTAACTATTACCTACATTCTCATAATAAGTGGTTCTATGGAAATTTATTTACAGGAATAATAAAAATGCTATTAATTCCTGAATCTAGAAAATGACCACATACAACCATTATCGGAAATGATACCCAACTAAATTGTCCAAATGTTATTTTAATGCATATTTTTTGTGATCTGAGCAAAAAAGAACAGATATTTTCATTTATTTCTTAGGCGAGATTTCTTAGTTTTTAAGAAAATTCTCAAAATGTAAGAAGTGTTCTTATTTGAAGACAGAAGTGTTGAACATTTTTTTAAATTTCTATCCATAATCTTTTCTAATTTTTAAGACCCCAACTAAAATAAAAAAGAGGTGTTTTAAGTTTGACCGCATGTGTGTGTGTGTGTGTGTCTGTCTGTGGCATTGTAGCGCCTAAACAGATGAACCGATTTTAATTGTTTTGGTTTCATTTGAACCGATTTTAATTTAACGGAGAGTGTTCTTAGCTATGTCTCAAGTGAGTGCTTAGGGATCCGTACCTGAAAATAATAATAAATTGGCGATGATCTTCAAAATCGATTCAGTTTGGAAAAGGCATTACATATAATCTTAACATATAAATAATTACTATGGAAATAAATGGTCAAATAAACCTGGCTCAATTCATTTTGAAAAGTGAAATGGTAAAATAATTAAGTAATTCAAAACAATAATTCACAAGAACAAATTCAACTCAAATATTTCAATTTCAATTAAAATATTTCCAAAAATTTGTCTCAAAAAATGATAGCTCTCTAAGGATCCTTTTCATCTCATCTAATGCCCTCAACCATCACTTTGATATTGATTTAAGAAGGAGTGTTATAAGCTTAAAGTGTTTATCTGTGCGTCTGTGTGTTTTTTAGTGGCATCGTAGCCCCTAAACGGTTGAGCCCACTTGATTGAGAACATTTTATAGCTAAGCTTCCAAAAATCGGTTTACAAGGAATAAATCGCATTTGTCTCGAGTTTTTTTAATTTTGTAAGTTTCACTTGTCGGCCAATGTCAAGTTATTAAAAACATCCTGTGCATAACTGAGTAAAACAGTATTTCCTGTGTTATTTCTAGACCGTTAAGATTTTCAATACCATCTTATTTAATCACTACATACAATAATATTTTTATGATTCCTGTACACATATGTATATTATATTAGGTATATTAATTATCCTTGGTAAATATCACGATACAATAATATAATGAACAACTATTTATTTCATATATATGTGTAATGTGTATAGATAGGAAGCCATGATTATCTTTTATAACAAATAAAATATATAAACTTATTTTAAAATTAAATGAACAATAATATACAAATCAAGCGAGTATTAGTTGTCTATCTGTCTGTGTGTGTTTGTTTATTTGTTTGTATTACCTTCTATTTAAATACGACTCCCCACTTCCACACCACCACCGTATATGAGGTATTAGGGATGATAAGAAGGTTCACTTTTTGTTATATAAGTTGTCCTTTTTTTTTACAAAAAGCGCGTAGGAAAATCGAACTTCCATAAGTTCTCGACCTAGTACAGTCAGTTCTTGAAACTAATTTATAAAATAAAATAGAAACAAGCTTCGCTTCTTCTTGCCCTTGAATCTTAGTAATAATATCTATTAGTTTGTTTTTCTAAAGAACCGCTAAAAGGTTTGAGTATATGATGTTATAAGTCGTATATGAACGTATGATTTGATATGAACCTGCAGTTTTATCTAGGGTAGTAACCTGCAGTTTTATCTAGAAATTTTGAAAATATACTGAATTTGGCAATATAGTGAGAACCACCTCTCCAATATGATTAAGATGGATAAAAAATTACGAAGCACGATTATTAATGCGCATGTCTCAATATAAAATATAATAAACTGACGCGTATTTACAACATAATTATTACCAGTTAATAAAATGTCTACTTAAAAATATTCCTTGCAAAAAAGCAACATCTAACCACTTTTTAGAACTTTTATACAGAATTAATTAAACAAAAGTAACTATTGAAGCTGACTTCCGTCCGTCAATACGATCATGCGCATTTAATACCATGCTCTCTTATTGTGTTTCTCTGTCAGCTGTTTGAATAATGTGTTGAAGCTAATTTTGAGTCAAACAACTTTCTCATTTACACTTTTACAAAAACATCATTTTTTCTTAATGAAAATCGTGAAAACCCTCTTTTTGATACTTTAACGCCACCTACTTTTTGTAATTTAACTCGTATGACGTTGCTCCAATGACATAAAATGTAGCTGACAATGTCTTCTACATTTTTTATTTGAAAAACTTTTCCCTTAAACCAATAGATTCCGAGAAAAACGCATTCCAAATTTTTTTTTCCCATTTTTTTGGATTTTCTCAAAAACAGCGGAACGAAAAATTCTCTTAATTTTTTTTTAAGTTATTTACATGCCCCCCTAACGATCCATAACCTCAGATCCAGTATTGTAATTTTTTCCAGGTCCGGCCTTTTTTTCGTCTATATTGACTGAATCATTATGAAATTTCAAATTTTGTGTACTAAAAGTTCTAAGTTTTCACTACTATCGGCAGTCCATTTTTTTCCCACCCTGTGCAGTAAATACATTATATTAGTACATCGTAGCAGTTTAAAACCAATATAAAATACATTGTACAGAATAGATAAAGGTACCTACCAATACCTACGTATGTATTGACTATATAGACCCATAATCTCTTCATTATATAAAATATTGTATATAAATGGAGTCGATTAACAGTCATAGATAACAATACACATTCTATACTCTACTACTATTTATAATGATCATTCAATCTGATAAAGTTTTAGCTAGAGCTAGCTGCTAGCTAACATCAGCCTACACACACACACACAAACACACACATACACACATTGATATAAAACTATTTGCTAGTATTATTGTACCCAACAATAATAACACAGAGAATGGGATACACATTTTATTAATGGTATTCACGGAAGTCACGGAAGTTGACCATGATCATATTATACTAAACACACAGAAAATTATTTAATGTTAGTATTTAGTATCTTTTATATAATATTTATATGTAAGTGGGGTCGTGTAAATTGAGATTCCCCTGTATAATAATTAACTGGTGTAATTAGTGCGGTATTTTATATTTAAAATGTATGTGTCTATGAAAATTTAATTTTGAAGACAGGTATGAAAAGTTCACTTTTAAAGTCCAACTTTTTTGAATTAGTCCTAGTTTTTCAATTTTTAATTTATTTAATAATTGATAATATGTATATTTATTAAAAATTTATTTGATTCTGATTTCGATAAAACTCTATATAAAAGGTAATTTTGACCCAAAAATCGCTCTTTGAATCCAATTTTGGATTATATCTCAAGAGCCACGCATTAAATCATTAAACAAAATCGATTTTTGGATTTTTTGGGCCAAGAAGAAATCGAAAAAATCGAGAAAAAAATTTTGTTTCCGATTTCGATAAAATTCTCTTTATGAGGTAATTTTGACCCAAAAAATAGAAAAATCGGGTTAATGTATTGATTGGATGTATAGTTTTTGAGAAAATCGCTCTTTGTATCCAATTTTGGATTATATCTCAAAAGCCACGCATCTAATCATTAAAAAAACCCGATATTTGGATTTTTTGGGTCAAAATTATCTTATATAATGAATTTTATCGATATTGGAATCCAAAAAAAATTCTCGATTTTTTGCAATTTTCTTAAGGGAAATTTGCAATTTTCTTACCTTGGAAAAAATCGGGAAAAAATTTTTGCTTCCGATTTCGATAAAACTCTACATATAAGGTAATTTTGACCCAAAAAGTACAAAAATTGGGTGAATGTATCGATTTAAGAAATTTTATCGAAATTGGAAACAAAAAAATTCTTTATTTTTTGCAATTTTCTAAAGAGGTACGAACAAAAAAGTCGGGTTTATATATTGATGATTATATTGGCTGTTTTCACTTGTTTTCATTATTATTTTTGAAGTACTGAATCTTTCAGATATAAATAATCCCAAAACTCATCGTATTATCTATAATTTTCGATCAAAACACATCATAATAAACACTACACATGGTCTTAAAAAACAGACAATCTCAAAAATATATCTCTTACAGAATTTAAGGTACGTATATCTCACCCGCCTTAACATACATTAAACAAAATGAACAGAGATAAATATAACATATGGGGTAAGATGAAGTACCTTGAATCAAAATTCACATTTATGAGTTCTTAAAATCCATGCATAAAAATATCACAATGGAAATTGTCCCTGTTTATAGCACTATTATTCCTCAATAATATGGATTTTTCTCAAGAATTTGAAAACAAGTATCGCTAAAAACTTGTGTGATACATGAAGTGTGAGAAAGCCTAATATACCTAGATTCACCTTTACCAATTGTACTTGAAGACGCTCTCTTCAACCTGCATTCGTTACAGTTGACTCTAAATAAACCGCTTCATGAAAAGCAACACATTTCTCTTAGAGGCATCCAGCAACCGCTTTACTGGTTTTTTTAATCATTCGCGATGAATGATGCGAGTTCTTTTAGCCGCTTAACTTTCATTACTTGTTAATCCATAAACCTAAGAATATAACTGTGAAATTTAGTTCATACATATTACCTTGTATCAATGGTACATGATGTTGTTGAATTCAAGGTACAAAATTTTACGTATTTGAAACTTTATCACCTCAATATTAAACGTTAATTTTAATACTGAAATATTATTTCGAAAACAAAACCATAATGACAACCAGCCTTCAGCCTATTTCCATTCTGATAAAATACCCTCATTTCAATACAAATGCTGTTCACTAAATATCTGACGAGAGACTATAGAATGATTCAGGATACATTGTACTCTGGGTACTACATCTTACCCTATTTATTACTGTATTACTGTTCTCAATCGTTAAGGTAGTAGTCGTGTAATAATAATCACCTTTTATTCGATGAGAGTATTATACCTCACCTTAAAACAACACAAACACACACAAACACAGGTAGACAGATAGACTTGAGTTGTTATTTTTAAAAACTACCCATCATAATCAAGATTTTAAAGGTTGTTATTTTGTGAATGGATTAGTGTTATGCTGTGCCTGTGTTTTAAGCATTATCTTATCATAAAATACGATCAATTATTTGAATTTAGAGTGAACAATAATAATCATTTATTATTTTTTATAGTCTATGAAATTTATGATTGGTATTACGTAAATACTGGCGGCGTAAAAAAAATTATATTTACTCTTTATTTTACCAACACAAAATTTTCTTAAGCTTTTGAGATATAATCCAAAATTGGACACGAGGAGCGATTTTCTCAGAAACCATGCATCTAATCGATACATACAATCGATTTTTGTATTTTTGGGTCAAAATTACCTAATATACAAAGTTTTATACAAAAATCGAAAAATGTTTTTTGCGTTCGATATCGATAAAATTCATTATATAAGATAATTTTGACCCAAAAAATCGGGTTTATTTAATGATTAGATGCGTAAATTTTGAGATATAATCCAAAATTGGAAACAAAGAGCGATTTTCTCAGAAACTATGCATCCAATCGATACATACACCTAATTTTTGTGTTTTTTGGATCAAAATTACCCAATATATAGAATTTAATCAAACTTGGAAACAAAATCTAGAAAAACTACATTTTTGATTATTGGAGAGTCTTTTTATTGATAAATGTTGCACATGCAATGTTATTTCTACCAAAAAACTTGAAATGTAGAACGTTTATTTCGTCGACAATATCTATTGTATTTCAAAACACTAAGTAAATATATAAAACAGACCATAAACATTATAAAAGTAAAAAAGAATGAAATATTAAATCAAATTTGTGCAAACTTCAATTTTCAAAAAAAAAAAAAAAAAAAAAGATTGAGATGTTATCTTATATGCACAGGAACACAACATTCACTTATTTTAAGAGATTTTTTTAGTTAAAAAATTAACGAGCTGCTATAAACATGAAATCAATTTTTTTTCGGTTTTTTTAATTTTATAACACACACACAATATAATGCTTAATCAATCAATGATCGATAACTTCTACAAGCGAACGAAGGTCAAAAAAATAATTGGACCATTCAATTCAGACAGGTAAAAGATTAAAACAATATTTATATTTATTTTCAAGTTTAAAAAAATATTTCGAATGACTTTTTTTATTGATATGAAAACAAATTCAATTTTAAAATTTTAAATCCATCGCTATGACTATTTTTTCTTTAGCCATTTGGTAGGATGCTCTAAAGGTATCGCCTTCGATGAGTGATATATATACTAACACAAAATTCTAAGATGAAAGTTCATTTGCAAATTTTAGATCCCACTGCTAACGAGATGTGACTTCATTAATTATTGTTTGTATTATTGAAAATTTCTCAATTAATATTAGGACTCCTCTAGTATACGAGGAGAAAAGCACCGACTTCGATGGAAATTTGGGATTAAGCTTAGTTCATCATCTAGATTAAAAGATATGTTGCCCAGTGGTGTTTTTGTCCAGGGGATGTAAAAATATATGTTGAAAATAACTACAGGAATCGATAGAAAAATAAATTCTAAGTAAAAGGTGTCATACAAGTATAATTTGTAAAGTCAATACTTGTCAAGTTATTGGCGTATGAAATTCGGAGTATTTAACGTCAAATAACTGAAAAATTAACGATTTTTGAAAAAAGTATATCATAAAATTAGAGTACTATAAAAAACCTTGAAAATGACAAAGTTTCAAGTCATTTGCACGAAAATTAACGGAATTATAATGACAAGAAAGTTTCTCATATCTTTTTTTATGTTTTATTCAGGACAAAAACTGATGAATTTACAACGCGAACTAAAATTAATTTTTGTCGCTTTCCAATTTACTTTATTTAGGTAATGAGAACATGCTCAAAAAGTTCTAGCAATTTTAGACATATGGTTTTTTGAAATGTTGCAATTTAAAATGCAAAAATAAATTTCGAAAAAAACGATCAGAAATGTCTTTGTCATTAAATAATAGTTACAAAAAAATCATTTTCAACATATATTTTCCACCCCATAGAAGAGGTGGTTACCTCGCCCTGGGCAAAAGCATCACTCAGCATCATATTACTTTTATTTTTTGAGGTCTTATCAACTTATCGTCAAATTTTCAAGTCAATCGGAGTTTTTACTCTATAGTCAAAATAAAATTTACTATTGATAAATGGTAAGTAATCAGGTGGTCTAAATTAGAACTACTGACAAAACAGTTCACTTCCTGTTGAACAGTACAAATTTTTATCGCCAGTTAGTGGAATTTATCTGATTTGAATTTAAATATTTTTATAGGCCTCAAAAAATGGTAAGCACAAGTATTGCGATCTGGTGGTCGAAATTGTAACTATTTAATTAATTAGTACGAACTATTATCAACAGTTCCAACTTCCAGTTATCATTTATAATTAATTAAATTAAAATTGACTTATATTTTTAATTGACTTGTAATTTTTTGAATAAATACAGAAAATAATTAAAAGCTAACCGTTTTTTTTTTTCGGGATCCATATATAAGTACCATCTAATAATCTTAGATGGTTTACAGTCAAGTATCTTATCATTTAAACATTTTAGCCATTCTAAATTATTGTGTTTAAACCTGCTCACGATTTTTACTCTTCGACTATATACACATTTTATAGCTCGACCCACACTTGAGTATTTTGTATCAGTAGGATAAAAACAAGAACCATACATCTTGAACTAACTTCTTTATTTTTTTGATATCATGATCATATCAAAAAAAATAGATCACGTATCAAACGCATGATGATTCGTCATTTATGTGTAAATTCCGTATAAAGTATAAAATTTTTTTTATATGTTAGAGTATTACTTTTAATCCACACTGATGTTTACTTTTTTTGGGTGATAAGAACCTTACCATACACATGCATGATATATATGTAATAGATAATGACTGCCATAGTTGTAAAGATAAAAATTATAATTTTAGATAAACATCTGTGAATGTTTTTTAAGTAGAATAATTAATTTTTGAAAATTTTTTTATTAATAGCGACTCATACTAGTTATTCAATCTTTGTAGTAATATTTAAATAACTTTAATGAATTTCTTGTTACTAAGCCAACCATACTTCAGTTATTTTATTCAAATTTCCGAGTAACAACTATTATTTTTATAGGGAAGTTACTATTTGATAAAATATAGTTTTAATATATAATTTTAAAATTAATTAAAAATGTTTTAACGTAATTTATTAGCAATGGATCGAAAAAGTTGAACAATAACGTTTATGATAATACGAAATTCAATGTTATAAAGCGTGTGGTACCTAATTTCTGCATGCATTCTCTTATTATTCGTCTATTGAAGGACTTTCCCATAAAAATGATGCCTAAAAATTTAGCGAGTTATTATTACACGAGTGGCGCTTGTTATAATTTACTTTATAGGAAAATATTTGTCATGTTTTTAAGTAATGTTTTATAAATTAGTCTTAAGAAAAAAACAAAATTTAACAGCTAAAAATGAATTTTAGGGAACGTCCATAAGTGATTTTAAGAACCCTGTGCTTTTTAATATGTCTTGCACCTTGCACCATGCACCTACACCAGAAGGTCAACTCTTTCTCCAACCTCCAAATGTAATTTGAAAAACAGTAAAGAAAAGTAAAGTTAAAGAAAACAACAATTACATTTCATGTTTTTTAAAACTAAAGCTTAAATTCGAAAATTATATACAGGGTGTTTTTTAGGTGATCCTAAATCACGGACGAAACAGAAACTGTGAATTGGGATGATAACTAAATTTTTTTCACTATACATGTGAGGAATTCTTTCTGTATATCAATTTTAATATAACTTTCAAATTTTTTTATGGTATGAAGTCTACTTTTACGTTTTTATGGGTAGTATCAAATTCGATATGACTCTTGTTATCCAATTCCTTGTAAAATTGTCAGAAGAAAAGGAGGACGTTTTTACGATCTGACGTACCGTTAACGATTAAGTTTCGGTATAATTATCTTTTTAATTTTTTTAGAAGTTTTCGACAGATATTAAGAAAACTTAAGTTGTTATTATATACAAAGCTTTAGAAATAAAGTTTAAAATAATTTATCACTAGGGCAATTTTATGATTTATTTTAATATCTACAAAGAAAATACCTTAATTTAATATTTACTTTACCGAAAAAATTATATCATCATAAATTATATTAAACTATATTTCCCAAAAATTTACTTAAACTTAAATCTTCCTAATAATAGTCGAGAAATTAAATTTTGTAAGAAAATCATAGTTTCTGTTCACAGTGATTTATGGACACCCGAGTATTTTTAGAAAACTCAAAATATTTAACAGAAAACTCAAACGAAAATGAAAAATAATTTATATAAAAATATCCTTGAAATGGATTTTAAAAGTATAAAATTTATTACAAAAAAAAATTATAAAAAACGATTAAATTTCAACTTTTATCATATAAAACATGATATTTTTTAAAACACAATAAACATATAAACACAAAATATGTTTAGCTATATTATAAATACAGCAGCAGCACAAATATAGTGTATTTTAATTGGTTATCTATGTTTAAACACCCCCTCATATTTAGAATTATTATCAAAATAAAATTACTGAAAAATACTGATTACAACAAACAACTAAACTAGAATTAATCAAAAATGTAACAGGAAATAATATTTATTTGTACACACACAAAAATTATTCTAAACAAATTTTTAAATCATAAATAATTTGAATAAAAATTTTAAATAAAATTATTAATAATTTCAAACTAATTTTTAAGTATTTCGATACTGTTAAGAAAATTTTTAAATATTATTTATCTACAGTGTATCGCATTTAAGATGAAGACACTCTCATATTTGCGTTATTTATAGAAATATCGATTTGAAATTTTGCAGAGTTAAAATTAAAAACTAAACTTTTTTAACTGGTATGCCATGGAAAGTAAAAAGTGGACAAATTGATAATTTAATAGTGTTATGTTTATTGCAAATTATTACAATTAACTTGTAATAATTTTGAGTATTTAAAGGCCAAAATAATGAAAAAATTAAAAATGCGAATTTTTACAGAGAATTGATAAGAATTTTTCACAAAACCGTGTAAAGGATGATTAATTAATAAATAAAATTTTCAATTTATGGTATAATTCTCATTTTCACTCTTTATCAAAAAAGTGCACGCGTTAACCATTCTAAGTGTTATAACTATAACATTATATGTGAATCACATGTACTGGTTAGCGTTTTTTCTTGATTGAGTATATGTCGGTTTTTCATTTTTAAACGCAGTTAGTTTTTTTTTTTTAAATTATAAAATAATGAGACGGAAAAAGTTCTTAATTTGGTATGATTATAAGGCTTAAAACTTGTGGAATATTGATTAAAGTTTTTTATAAAAAAGTAATGGAAATATTTTATTATTAACTAAAAACCAACATTATTATTATTAGTTTTGGCATCGAAAAGCCTTAAATAGACACAACAATCCCCAAAACAAAAGCCTTTGATTTAGTATGGCACACATTTTCCACCAATCCAAAAGTAAGAAACTTTTTGTATTGTTCTCATAATTATTGTAAATTCATTAACGTAAATTTAAAGTTTTTCTATCGGAGTGAGAGACAGCGCGATATTTTAGAGAGAGAAAAAATACAGTTTTCTAAATAGTAGTTGCATTAGCGCAGTAAATGTGTCAACGCCACAATGAATAGTCTCATATATGAGATATAAAACAATAATTTTTTTCTTTCTAAGATATCGTATTTTCTCTTACTCCGATAGAAATTCCTTAAGATTTTACGTGCGCAGTTTACTTTCAACATGACAGAATCTGTTTTTGTGTCGTTTCTAAGCCCCACAGATAGGAACATTATCGAATTTTTGAACTCTTTTATTCACGATACAACAATTTATTAAATGAATCATAAATAATTCTCTAGAATTTACTCATATATAGATCTTAAAATAATTACTTGGTAATTAAATTATTTCATATATTTAAATGATTAAACTGATATGTGATTAACAGTTAAGTCCATGGTCTATAATCAAACATATATATATATATATATATAAAATAAATTTGTTATCTGTTTTCTAAAAATTGATAAATCATTTTTATTTTATCTATAAACATTAAACTTATATATACATTTAATTAAATAGGTACTGTTACAGGGAGATATTAAAGTTTGTTATTTTAGTTATCAAAGTTTTAAAATTGTCGCGTCTTATTAATTCATATCAGTCTATCAAATCAACATTTAGTATCATCATTTTATATTATTTTATTAATTAATGTCGAAATTCTATTGATATTGCAATTTAAACTTTTGCGAGGCACAAACGTACAAAAGGGCAAATAGTATCTACCAAAATTCTGTTTATGTCGACGCTCAGCTGAACTTCCTGAATTGATGAAAATTAATTATTAGGCTATAAAACCCCAAAAATTATATTAATGTCAATCACTCGTTCATAAAAACATGCTCTTATATTCGTGCACTAGCGGAGGATGTATTAAAATGATCCCCCTAAGAAAAAATGTAATTTTTAGCCCAGCTATTCGAAATATGTATAACGTCGAAATAATTTTCGTATTTTTATTTAAGTATTACAAAATTGGCATGACATTTTTATTCTGTCCAAATTTTTGAACTATTCAATATTTCTCAAAAGGGATTGTTTTACCGACCTGGTAAGAATTGGTGGACCCATTGCGTTTTTTACCAAACAGTTCACATAAAATCTTAATTATTCTTTTGCAAACACCAAAAAACACTGCTAAAAATCATCTAAATCAACAAATTCCAAACCCGCCACAAGATGGCGGATAATTTTACCTGTTATTAATTTTACACACAAAATTGGGATCATTTCAACTAATATAAAGAGGATCATTTTACCCGTAAAGGCATATTTGAATATCGTCATAAAAACTAAACTTAAACTCCTGTCAAAATGTATTTTAATATTATTAAAAGCCAACCGAAGTTAAGAAGAATTATTTTATTTGACGGGTCATTTTGTAACACTTTCGTCTATTTGAGACGGTATACAACACTAAGACATTGTATCCATACATATACTCAATATACACACACAAGTGCAAATTTATAAGTTGTTTTTTTGCTTATCTATACAACAAATCGGACAAGAACCGTTTTCTGGGTGCCAAAAAATTCGTCAGTATTTTCTTTTATTTGTAACGTCATTAACTGTACTATTATTGATAGTCCAGGAGTGAATGATTACTTTTCAATCAAGAATTCACAATAAAGTTACTTTATTTCAACAAATGCAATAACTTTTAAAGTTAAAACTAAGCAATCGACCAAACCATACAATATATGTATATGCACATGTTTTTGAAGAATGAGTACATCTTATCTTTGTCGAGTCAACTCAGACACACATAAAACTCTGCCTATATTTACAATTCTAAGTGTATCTACTATCTATGTATGTATGTGTAAGATCTGTTATCAGAGTTGATGTGCCGGCATACAAAAAAATTATAATGCGAAAAAATTATTTTAATATTTATTTTAACAAAACAACAAACACATACACAAAATGTTATTCCCGCGTGATTTTAACACTTTGATTACAATCAAAAGAGTGGAATTCACAGGTAAAATGTAAATCGTTGAAATTTGTAAATATAAAAATTAAATTTTGTACAGAACCTTGATGTGGACTTCGCTTTCATTTATTCATTATTGTCTATTTTAAAAAAATTTTTTGAATCACTCCTTATGTTTTTCTAATAACATTTATTTATAAAAATGCCAATCTTTCTTAATATACTGTAGCTAAGGTAGTTCATTCATTATAGTTAAGTCCTTAAAAACATGCTCCTATATTCATGCGCTATTTGTGACAATAGTGTACAATACTAAGACATACTATCTATACATATACTCAATACACACACAACAGCAAATTTATAAAAAAAATTTTTCTTTTCAACAAATCGGATAAGAATCGGTCGTTTTCTAGGCTCCAAAAAATTCTCAAACCACCAAATTGTATTTATAGAATAAAATTATTAAATAAATGATTAAATTAATCGAATAACTATTTAATTATTTTGTCTTTTTTTTTTATATTCACAGTAAACAAGGTTTTATTAGTATTTACTTATTTGAATAAATATATCAGATTTATTCGGACAATTTCCAGACTTTTTCAAATGTTGAGTTGGTATCTCTATCATCGGCGAATGTGACAACATATTTAATAGTGATTCGTACTTTATTTTGGAATCTTATATTTGTCAAATATTTTCGTAGATATGGAAAATAGCCACTCAAATTTTCACCCATTCTGAAATGACGAAGACTACGCCTTGTGATTCACGTTAATAATTAAGAATTAATTATTAATTATAAAGTAAATATTCCTACCAATCTAAAAAAAAAAAATTCTTCTCGGCTTTTTAGATCATTAATACAAAGCTTGTATTATAAAAATTCTCTAACCCTCGAACACAAAAAGGGTTTTATAAGTTTGACCGCGAGGTGTACCTGATTTTGATTTTTTTTGTTTAACTTCAAATTTAATTTAATGAAGAGTGGTAAATTAGGGTTCCGTACCCGAAACAACTAAAAAAGAAGCAATGATCTTCAAAATAGGTTCGATTTGGAGATGACTATTGGATAAAAAGGTTCGCCTAACGAATCTAGGTATCTTGTTTCAAGGGCCAGTTTATGGTTCCGTACCCAATTATAACTAGAAAAGAGATTATATTCAAAACGGCTGAGCTGACTCTCTTGAACTATAGCTAAGAACAGTCTCGATCAAATTACCTTTAAAAATAAAAAATAAAAATCGGTTCAAGAGCTACCATACCACAAAGGAATCTATCAGACTTGACTTTATGTCGGGGAGTTTCTTCAGATTTTTTATTTATGTGTTATTAATAATTAAGATTCTAAAAATGATCAGGGAATCGGCGGTATTAGGGCATATCCTAATACCATTAATTCCCTGATAATTTTTAGATTTTCTTCACGTCTGCCGTGCATGTTATACCCTGTATAATACAGATATTAAATAATGAACCACCCTATAGATAGACAGATAGACAAAAAAATTGAAACAACTTACAAATAAAAAACAAATGTAATTGTGACCATTATAAATTTTTTTCTGTTCTGGTGTTCTCTGTGTACGGATATTTCTTTCTGTGTGTGTGTGTGTGTATGTTTGTGTGAGTATTCGTTGAGTCAGTTGATCAAGATAAAGTGTGTAGGTAAATTGAACATAATATTTTTAGTGGTCTCATGAAAAGATAAGGAAACGAAGCCTGTTTTTTATCTATGTTTTTCATATATATATATACATATAATATAATACGTATATATAGAATATTATAGCAGGAGGCAGCCTGATATGAACCAAGGTAAGGTTAGGTTAAAGATACTTCGTTTTATATGTACGTAGGGTAAAGTTTTGTACCTTTAATAGATTGTTTGAATATAACCCCACTTTTCTGTATAGTTGGATAAAATTTAAATATACATAGTATTACTCTAAGCATAATATAACAAACAAGAGAAGGGAAAAAAGACTAAATTTACATCGTCATGTACCTTGAATCAAATAACGTCCTGTACCAGTTAATGCTACAACTATTTTGCCTTTGTTATTAATAGTTGCGGCTGTTATTGGAGGCACGAAAATAATTCTAATTTTTATTTTTCAACGTGCCAGTTTTAACTTTTCCTACTACAAAATAATTCTCTTGCCAAATTCAATTATAATTTCCCTTCGTTATAAAAGTAATTCCCTTAACTTTTCAGTTAAGTTCATTTAAAAACATTAAAATATGGTGATCATCAAATATAATTTTCTAAAATATTAGAATTCAATTTTCGTTCCATACCCAGAATATTTTAACACCCTGTACCTATCTATAACAAAAAATGATAATATTGAAACTGAATGAATTATTGTTTTGTATGAAAATAGAAGTATTTTAAAGTATAAATCTTTGAGAGTAAAATTATTATGGAGTAGAAAAAAATTAAAGCATGTTTTTTTAAGTAGTATTATTAAAGAGTATACTTAAAGGTATAATTCTTAAAATGAAGAAATATTTTGGAATAGACATTTTTTTTAAGTATACGGTAAGAAATACATGGCGTTTACTACAATGTTGGCATGGTAAAGAGACAAATACGATAGCTTCTATGTTAGAATAAGTAATATTACAAAATTGAATCGGGCTATCGACCAGAAGTACTGTGCATATCGCCCACCAGTAAGGATCTGACGCCCATACTGCATTGACTCGTCCACCATAACTATTGCTAATGTTACTTTTCCCTCAATGGTCAAAACTGTATGACGTTCACACGAATACTGACAAAGTGATATCCATAAAAATTTCTTACCGTGTAGGAAAATTGTGCAGTAGAAAGAATTCTTTTTATACCACTTTAAAAAGCATATAAACGGTGATCTAAGGTACAACAGTCTCCCATATATATGAAGTAAATGTTTTAGATTACACCCGTACCGTCGCCATCATTATCAGGGTTTGAAATGAGGATTTTTTTTTGTATGTGATAAGAAACAAAATATGATTTTTCATTGTAGATTATTTGTATTGATATTTACAAAACTTTTAGACTTAACAGGGGTGCATTAATTTTTTAACATTTTTTTAATATGCCATTCACAAAAATTGTGGTTTTTTTCGATTCATATTCCTAATCATTACTAAAAAAGATTGACTATAAGCAAGGTGATCTCTCTCCTATTCCCCGTAGGTGACACTAAGAACCTTCTTAAGGAATGGGAGGCGTGGCCACATAATAAACCACACCCCCTTATGCAATTATAAAAATTTGTGCAATTTATAATTTAAATTAATTAAGAAATAATTACATCGGGTCAAAAAACTGCGAAAAAATTTTCTCTTTAAAGTTTTGCTCATCGGACCATTGCAATGTCCGAATGTAGCCATTAAACTGCAGAATGTCGTTTAAAAAATTCTATAAAATTGTAAAACTTTCTAATATTCAATCAATTTCAGAAAAAAAATACAAGATTAACATACAATGCAAGGTAATGAAATTCTCGAACTTTTATATTTCATGAAGACTTTTGTTTTTTGTCTATTTCTATACAAAGATCAGAAAATTCCTTACATCTACAAGTGAAAAATTAAAGGGTAATCTATAATTTTAAATATACCGCATTTTTTCAATCGACGTTGTCAAATTTTTACGTTTTAAAAAACTTAAATGTAATTCTTAATAATTTTCACAAAAATATTCGCACCGTGCATGAGTTTTATTGAAGGTGTTTCCATGGTAACGATACACTACTTTAATTATAGAATTGTATGGATTGCATTTATGACTTGTATTGAAAATTTAATATTATTGTCTCACAAATTTAAATAAATAATTATGATAATTTACATTTGAAAAATAATATTTGTACAATTTGATCTCTTATTTTCACAATTTTCAATGCATTAGGTTTAATTAATTAGTGTTTTTTAAAAATTTTAATTTGACATTTTCTATAACATTAACATGTAAAGAATTGCAAATTAGTCATAACAGCCTCCTTTATCGCCAAAATCTGGCGATTTTCACTGGAAGCGCTAGCATCGATTTTATTGTCCCTACCATGACTACGCACACAACGAATAACTTTTTTTTAAATGTGTTACAAAATCTATTTTCTGTAATTGTTTTTAAAATATCTTCTTATTAGAATGATAATAAAATGGTAATTAATCAATGCGCAATGTGAAACAGAAAAAATTATCGTGGCCCCCCGAATGAAAACGCAACATTTTCAAAAAGTTTCAAGCGCGCATACACAGCCAAAACTTTTTTGATTATCCTCGGTTCCACAGAAATCAGATATTTTTAATTTCACAGCAAAAATTAGTTTTCTATAAAGTTACACACTGACTCATCTAAAAATAATTTCTTAATCTTTAAACATCTTTTTAAAGGATGTAGTCTCCACTTTCTTAAAAGGTTTTATTTTTTTGGTGTCTGTTTATATTTAATATTTCAAGAGATAAAATGACTAATTGTTGTCTACAATTTTATAATCCATTAAGTGATTTTTTTTATAGATTTAAAAATAAATCAAAACATTTCTTATCAAAAAAAAGCAAATTTCGCGGTCTACGAAACTTCGTACAAAGGTATTTTATTGTCATTACTTTTCTAAGAATTCAATAGAAATTTTAATTGGGAAAAACCAATTTATAATATTTATTAATCACAAACAGATAATTAGTGGAATATTCCTTAATTAAAATCTAAAAATAGGATCCTTTTAAGTCCTATAATTAAAACACTTTCTTTGTAAAAGAACAAAAAGTTTTGAAAACCACGAATAAAAACAAAATAAAAGCTTAAAACAATTGAAAATGTATTAAGCGCGTCACATAAAAAAGTTTTGGCGCGCTTTTAACTCATCGCCAACAATATATGACAGCAAAAATAACACATCTACTTACGTTTTAATGGTTTAGGATTACTTTGTTTACGCCTAGACATTTTCTAGATGAAAAATTAATCGATGTCTGTTGAAATTCTTTCAGATGACGTAGATGATAAATAGTTCCACAAAAAAATTCCGTTGTGTATAATTATTATAAAACCAAACGTAACAAAACATAAAGAAAAACAGAAAAATACAAAAAAAACTTGAGAAAACTTATATTAAATCACGCAACCAATGTTTTAAAACAGTTTTAACAATAATTTTCCACATTTTCAAAACGTTAAAACAAAAACAAAAAGAAAACTAAACACAATCACAAAAAAAAAAATAAACAAAATGAAAAATATTCGAGATTCGAAACCACGAAAAATCACACTTTCAAAAAAACTTATTGGTTTTTTTTTAATTCACGAAATGCATGCAACAATAATAACTGAATAAAATAATAAGAATATTTTGAGATGCATTCCCTCTTTTCAACAACAGTTATGCAAAAAAAAAACTTTTCCAGAAAAATTCGAGAGTTTAGATTTTGGAAACAAAACTTCACTTATATAAATGATTCAATGTAATATATGTTCGCTTCTCTATGGTCTATAGTGAACTGTCAGCTTGTCAGTATGGCAACGTGTTTGCCGTTCTCACTTGGCCATAAGGAGGTTGGGCTTATAACTTTCCCATTATACTTACTATAACATTCTGTTGTGTGTATATTATAATGAATCGGTCGGTTTTCACACGATTCTTTACGATCATTTACGATTTTTATTATATAGAATTTTAAATGTTATAATATATGTGATGAATTATTATTATTATTATTTCGTTAAAATTCCCTAATATTATGATTATTATTACTTTACTAACTTATTAAAATAATAAATTTACACCTTGTTAAAATATAACTTTTTTTTATATGTTATTTATACGATTGGGTGTATAGCATGGACTTTAATCGTGTGTTATACTAAATATGTCTTCCCCTAAGTCATTTTTATGGTAACAGAGCGTAGTAACTGGTGTAGAAAAGGATCTATTGGTCGTGTTCGAGTAATTTTATTATGGAATTATCTTTTGTTTAGGTAACAAAATTTATAACAAAGTCTAAGAAGTCAATCTTCAACTACTTCTATTATTGTATCGAAACTTTGGTACCATTTACCTAAAATCGCATTGAAAATGAAATACACGACGCGAAATAAAAATCGAAGTGGCAACTGGTGTTACCTTAAGTGGGAGGACAAATATTAATCAAAATATTTCAATGTATTGGAAAAATTACTTTCATCCAATTAATTGTGATATAAAATCGGGAACATGGACAATGTGTAAAAACAAATGTTAAATTGTCAAATGTTGCAAGTTCCCGGTAAACCATTACAATTATTTCAATGTATCTATCTATCATTATTATTCATTGCCTGTATTTAAAGGTTAAATTTAAAATGTATTTTGACATGTGACATTCTTTTGTTTTTAATAATATAAAATTTAAATACTTGATTTTGAACAATTAAAACATATTTTTGGACTTTTATTAGATACTTTTTTTTCTTAAAAATATCTAATTAAACTTGTTAGAAACACCTCATTAATTTTTTTAAAGATTTTGATAATTTTAAAAATAGTTTTTAACATATTAGGCATGTTCATTTGTTTTAAGCCTCCCAAATTAATTTTGTTTTTGATCAATAGATGGCAGAAATACTTTATCAGGCTAAAAATAGGAAAATAATATAGATAATTTTTTTAAAACCCACTAATGAACGCTTAAGAAATCAAATGTATGAAAACCTCGACATGAGCCAGCAATTTTACTTTTAAATTTTCTAATTTGTGTTAAAATAAAGAATTCTTTAACTTCAGAGCGCAAGTTTGCGATTTCAACGGTAATATCCATTTTGAATATCTCTGAATCTATTTTTATGCATTTTATTTTGACCATGTTAAAATATCTAGTTGTAATGTTGCACTTTTAAGTAAAATAGAGGCGTAGACAAAGGAAGGAGGCTGTTCAACTTTGCCAAAACATCCCATTGAAAATTTCATTATCTTATTACCTTTCCTTGTCAGTATCTGGGATCGAACCTACTGAATTTGTTAGTATCTTTGATAACAACAAAAAATATAGATAAGCTACTCCCTTGATACTCATGCAGAAAAAACATTACCAAAATATTGAAATTATTTCTTATAATGACTTTTGATACATAAGACTAATGCAGTTTAATCGATATTTTTTTACTTTCAAAGATTTTTCAATTAGTTTTAGCATTCTTAAATAAAGAATTTCTTAACAAATAATCTATATTTAAATTATTTACCATATTAATTGGTCATGTCCGCCATCTAGCAGTAAAAATAAAAACTACAAGTGAAAACAAACAATTGACTGAGTTAATTGTTGAAATACCATGTATAGACAGTGTTGATGCGCAATCGTTTGTTTTTTTGACGTCACGTAAATAACAAAAGATAGTTACTTTTAAATAGACACACACACAACTGATATTCCTATATTAATACATACTATAAAATTTGCACCTAATTAACGCCCTCGTGGGTAAACAGTGATGTTTACAAAAAAATGTTTCAAACAAAAGTTTTTTATTTTTCTATAAGGAACATTTTTTACATTTAAACTTTTGTTCTATCTCTAACGGTTTACAAGATGGGTCCTACGGACCCAAGACCCAATTGACCTATGATGCTCATTTACGAACTTGACCTCATTTTTTACGTCCTGAGTACGCTGTAAAAAGCTCGATATCTTTTTTCGTTTTTGAGTTATCATGTCCACAGACGGATGGACGGACGGACGGACTGGATTAATTTGGTGATTCTATGAACACCTATACCAAAATTTTTTTCGTAGCATCAATATTTTTAAGCGTTACAAACTTGGGACGAAACTTAATATACTATGTATATTTCATATATACATGGTATAAAAATGTGTATGCATTATAAGAATATGTTATTTCCAATTATACTTTTATAATTTTTGTTTAAAGACTGTCGCTACTTTTGAAACACTCGGTTATGCAATTTAAATAGTTTTTTTTCAGCAATATCATAAAAAAATCGAAATAAATAAACAACAACAAAAAATGGCTAAATAAATAAATAAATCTGTAACTGAACAACATAGTTTGATGTTCATATATTTTATGTTTTTGTTGATTTGTACTTATTGATAAGTTTCGATTAGTTAGTATAGGCTTATTCATATAAATATTTTCAATCGAATATTTTATTTAAAAATTTACACTTTTATCTAATAAATGCAGATTTAGAATTAATAATAAGAAATCGTACCTTTCCTAGCAGTTAGTTAGTTCTGCTCCGGACATACATCTTCGATGCTTCCAGAAATATGGATCATCATAATGGATGTTTCCAAAAATTTGATAGTGTAATATCCAACTTTGACAGAAAGATACTGGGACGAAATCGTGTCAGTTGCTAGTTTCACATCATTTCAATACATTTTACTTAGCTTTAAAAAAATTTCAAAAGGTTAAAAACAGGAATCATTATACCATTTTACATGCATTTAACAATATATCGGGTATTTCAACAATTAACTCAGTCAATTGTTTATTTTCTTATTTCAATTTTTTTTTTTTTTAGAGAATTTTGCGTTCTTTAAATTAATTAACTACAATGTTTTTAGTATTTTGCATATTTTCGAATATATTTTGAGATATTTAAATTTTAGGGCTCCTTAATATACAAAATCGCTCATAACTTGCGTGTCTCTTACAAAATCGCTCATAGCTTGACAACGGAAAATCATACGGGACACATAAATACAACGCATTTCAAATTGAAGGGGAAAATAGGACTCTCTCTGTGCGTCAGGACAAACATTGAACTTCTTTTCTTTTGCAAATAGTCTTGAATTTCCGATTACTATATGACAACAGTTCGAGTCTAAGCCCCAATAGAGCCTAAAAGACCAAGGATAACAAAGCTAAATGCCTGCAAACAGTGTGTATTTTTTCCAAAAGATGTCGCATTTTAATTTTTGCAGAGTGTATAATTTGTTTTTAATCTTTCTATGTACATGAATAAGTTATAATTTTTTTTATTTCACTTGTTACTTTTAAAATTGCCTTAAAATCAATAGAATACAAAGCAAATCTTTGTACACATTGTATAAAGAAGTATTGTAATATTATATAAATATACAGAATGATCCATGTAAATCATGACGAATTGAATGACGTGGTTTCTTTTTAAGGCAAGTAATCCAAAAACAAACATTAAACAAAACTTAATCCCCCCAAATTGATGAACAAAGGGGGATAATAGAGAAGTATTTTGGTATAAACACATACTTAGCCATACTAAACCAATGATAAGGCCAGGACCGAGAAGAAGGGCATCTCCATCTCCTCCATACGCCTCTAAATAATAATAGGAATGCCACAACCGATTTCCTTCGGAACTCCTGGTACTTCTTGAAAGCAGTCTTAAGGCAGTGATTTTGCCTGATGAAAACTTATGTTGATAATCATTTGAAGCTTCAAATTTCCATCGAAATCAGAAGTAACGTAGAGTAGAATGCTTTAAACTTTTCCCCTGGATTATTCTTTACACAATGAAAATTGAACCGTCATTTAACTCATTCCGATTCTGTTCTTTAGTGACTATTGACTTAATTTAAAATTTAATACACTTATATTAAATTCTATTAGAAATATAAAGAGACCTAAAAGAAAATAAAACTTTGCTACATTTTATCTGGACCACCCTGTAAACATAATAATGTTTGTGGTTTATTTTTATATAGAAAAAAAAAACCGATTTTTTTTTATCAATACACTTTTATCTATGAAAAATGATTTATATCAGAGATATATGTGTATGGTTTTCGTTCGTCCTATTTTAAAAATAATATTTTATCTTGATATTAAATATTATATAGTTCTTGTATTATCAGTCAAATATAATCGCTATACAAAAAAAAACTCGTGAGCAGCAGAGCCCTATCACTTAGATCATATTTTCTCCTCATTAGATGCTTACACTATCAAAATACAATTCCTTAACATTCGTTTATAAGTAATTCATATAGAAATAAATCCTTAAACTAAATTTGGTTGGCCTACATTCCACCTGTGCAAAGCCTTGAGAACGGTGAAAAAACACGTAAATTTCGACATAAAAAAGTAGCTTTTGAATGTTGGAAAGTTAAAACCTCCAAAAATAACTTCCTTGATACTCACTTAGCCAACATTTTAGATTTTCAACATAATCTCAATTTTGACGGGCTAAACAACTGCGCAAAAAATGGAAACCTCCTTCAAATTTCTGAAATAAATCGTCATAATTTCACATCATTTCAAAGAAATTAGGCTGCTACATTTTGGCATCTTTGCATCTTGGCACACATCCTCGAACCTTCTTAAATCGGGCTCGGGCTCTAAGATAATAAAATTAATTTAACACCCCCCCCCCATCTCCTCTTCGATATTCGATACAGTGCATACCTCTAAGTCTATATTTCCGTAGAAAATACGACTAAAAACATTGTATATATTTTTTTTGTTATCTATATAAATTCAGTTTTATACATTGGTATTATCTTATTTCCCAATCTAGTGAACTTTTTTTTTTTTTTTGATTATAAAATAAATGTTATTTTCAGAGAAAAATAATATAATAAAAACATAAAGTTTTATTATATTTTATTAATAATCAAGATTTAAAGAAATTAAGGAATAATTTAATTAAGTATTCATTTTTGTATTTCTTAAAATTCGAAACAAATTATAACAAGTTAAATTCCAAATTTAACTAATATTTTTAAAACATGAATACTTTTTAGTTTAACAAATATTAGAGTAGATTATTTTTTTTCAAGCAGGTACCGTAAGAAAGTTCCTTGTAATGCCATCTGCACGTGTAAAATGAAAATAACAGTAACAAACGGACAACTTATGTACTCCATTTGTTACCGTATAAAGTGATTACAACGCCAATTTTATAGTAGCGATCCTAAAAACTATTATGTCCAAGTAGCAGTTGTATATCTCACCGTAAGATTTACTTTCCGTCGATTGTAAACTATTAAAATTGTATATTTATCGTCCAAAAAACCATCCCAACTCGACCCAGATCAACTATATCCATCGAAACATATGTCTCGACATACGCGAATTCAATTACATGGTTATCACTCGGTCCCATCTATCACGTAAGTTCGAGTTAAATTGATCGCAGCAGTTTTCGTAAACATAACATCAGAAAATACAAATGTTTGCCAATTTTTATATAATTTGCCGTGCTCAAAACGAATCAATTCCTAAAAAGGATAGTAAAACAGGGTAAAAAAATAACTCGAAAGTTTTTATTCTTAATTTTTATTTACTTCCTTATTTAACTTGGGAAAGTGGACAATGAACAGAAACCATCTTTAAAAAATGCTTACAATTACATTAAAATAACATTGTTAAATGAATTCTAATCACTAAAAAATAGTATTGAAAACTTTCTGAAAATCATTTATTTACATACACATTTATGGCAAACCTACAACGTGTCACAGAATAACTATTCTTTTTATTTTCGAGCTTCATTTTATGATTATAAGAGCCATATTGCGACGATATATTATCAGCTACATACGAGCAAAAATTTTCAAACATAAAATTGTTTGTTTTCGAATAGATTTTCTGAGACATTCTGTACAGATTTTAAAAATTGGAAATGCTGTAATTCCTAAAACGGTTGGATTTTTATTTTAAAAATATCGGTCATCGGAGTCAAAAAAGAATTTTTTAACGCCTAATATTAGAGCCAAAATTATAAATAAATGAAGAAAATAACTAACTCTTTCCTTTCCGTATTTCTTTCGCCAACATTAGAACATTTAAATTAAACATAAAACTAGAAGTAGCAAAAACTCCGTCCACACAGAATAAAAATCCTCAAATGACTGATTTATAGGTCTAGAATCAGGCGTAGTGTTTGACAATGATTCCAGAATGGCTGGAAATTTGAGAAACTAATACAATCTAGCGCCTGATAACATTTTTTTCCACAAAAATTTTAGAGAATTCCTCTTTTAGGGAGACCTTTTAATTTTAATTTTGTTGTAAGCTTTAAATTAATACTTATTCATACGATATAAGAACGATATTCAAATGAGAAGATAATTAAATAAAAAACATAAAAATTATTTTGCTCGACGCTTGAAGAACGAGATATCCATCGTCCAACCCCCTAAAGATTACTATTAATGTTCAAAATGTGGAACTTCAGATATCCTGCTTTGTTGAGAGTCAGGCAAAGTGATTTGTATTTGTATACACGCTATGTTTAAGTATTATATACAGTAACATGACTGTTGTCACAAATCGTGCACGTATATATCAACATGTTTCTATGAACTTGACTCAAATGGCAGAACTACCTTACATTCTCTCCTAACCTGATTATCATTCCTAATACATATTCGTCAACATCGATCCCTGAAAAAAAGTTCCCATCTATAAAAATTTATGTAAAAGAAAAAATAGTTTGGCGCATCTTTGACAATAGCCTTTCAAGTTTCCAGTCGTTATGAAATAACTGTCAAATACTGACACGCCTAGTGCTAGACTTATTAGAATGTATACGTAAATGAACGAAGAATTGAAACTGAATGAACCTTAGCCTAATTGAAACTGTTGTATTTGATCTGGATACGCTGTGTATATAACCGTTTCGCCTTGACCACCTTGTCCAATAATATTTCCATTTATAATTTGTGTATCTAAAAAAAGTTGTGAAAAAATCCACACAAAAAAACATTTGTTATAACACATTTTTTTTACATAAAATCACAGACGTTTTAATTGTAATTATTTAAAAAAATATATATGAATTTACTTAAAAATAAAATAACAAATATATATTAAAAAATTTTTAAACTTTTTTATATTTTCACTTACTACTAAACGGATCTTCAGGTGTTTCATCGAAATTTAGTACTTCTAATGTTTTATATCCTTTGGTAGCCTGAAAAAAAAAAATCAAATCTTAAACAGGCTGTAATGGGAGTTGAAAAGTTATCCTTCTTAAAAAGACACATCCTTGACACTAAACCAATCTATATACCGGTATTCAACCGTTCAGTTCAATTTGGATAGGGTGTACTAAATTTAATAGCCATAAAAACATCGAAAATAGCGTTTGTTTGTTCCCTTGACTAGTAAACAATACAACATAACGAATTTCAGCTCATTTGAACTGAAGGGGGCTGGGATGCTGGCAAAAAAGCGGGGAAAATGTATATCAGACATCTCAAAAACCCATAAATTGTAATATGTTAACATTTGATGAAGTCCTTCCTTTTTAACTTAAACCATCTTGTATATTCCAAAAGCAGAGAGAGCAAAAATTTTAAATTTTTTGGTAAATATCCTTTTAAGCGCACCGTTATAAAATTGTTTAGCAACGTCACCTCCTTTATATTCTATTATTGTACCAAGATGAGACTTAATAAGTCACTTACCTCACGATATTTTTGTAAGTATAGTTTTAAAGGTTCCACATAGTTATCGAATCCTAACGAAGTCATCGCGAATAGAATATCTTCCCCATTAATTGTCTTCCGTTTTTCCATATGGCAACGATCACTTGCTTCGCTTGTTATAAAGCTTATAAATTCCGATACACACTCTTGAACGCATTCTCTTGCGTCCTTTGCAATCTAAAATCCAAATGAAACACATAATTCAATCTTAATTCGTAATTTAAAGATATTTTAAATCATTGGCGTACCTAAACCTAAATAAAATCAACAAGCGAGATATGAAAAATATTCAATTATTATTTTTTGCACCGTGTAAGGTGTAATCTTTCTAAAGTAAATGGAAAATAGTCTTAGGTACTCCAATCTTCAAACATTTTGCTTCAAGCAACAACCTACCTTCCCAGATTCAGGAATCGCTTTTTTCATTATTTTTGCAACGTTTGCAATAGGTAAGAATCTATCCTGTTCACGTAATGGTAAACCCAATTTATCATTGCCGTCGTGATTCGAATCATCAGTGTTCTCAGCTGTTAAATGGTCACCATCATCTGTTAAATATTATATAAAAATTTCCCGTAAAACATTTTTTATAAATTTTATAGGTTAAAGCTATTAGCTCATACCGTCTAAATCATCCGGGACCATATAATCAGCTTTTACAGTTAGAAAAGCATGTTGCATATCGTCTCCACTTTCACTATTTTCCATTGTTCTTTTATTTATTCGAACTTCACAAAATTTTCTTAAAGAAGTTTGAAGTTTTTCATTACAAAACACTTCACTTCACTGTTTACAAAATTGAATGTTTTTGTTTACTTGTGTTGGCACAAATAAGCACAATTTTGCACATCTTGTCATGAATCGTAATAAGAATATTCTTAAAAATATCAATTAGAGAAATACAAGGAATTAATTGGTAAGGCATATTATTCGTTTTGATCTCCAGAACAAAGTTGAAAAACTTTACGAGTGACGAATTTTTAACCTTGTTTATAAACATTTTTTTTAACAATTTAACTCGCTTAAGATTGCTGTGATAGTTTGGCTAAATACGGCATCCTTAAGTTTTTCAAGTCAGTGATACGATTTTGGTAAAAATAAAAAAATAAAAACTTTCGGAAACTACTTCCAATAAAAAATAATTTTAATTGTTCAAAATATTACATTTGGCATATATAATTAAGATTGTTAAAAGAAGCCTGCGATATCAGGATACAATCTAAAGTTGGAGGGTTGGAGCTTTTCATAGAACATAATCTTTTATGAACGACCGCAAATACCTGAATTTGTCAGAATCCATTAATTAGCTAAAAATAGCAATAATTTAATTATAGTTTGTTTAAATACGCCATTATTAAACTATCTTAAACTATCTTCATTTTGTTCTAGGCATTATAAAGAAAAATGAAGTTTGAGCGCTGTTGTTTTCAAATCTGTGTGGATTTGTGCTCTAAGTGTCTGCATGGCAAATATGCTCAACAAAAGTCAAACAGATATCAGTGCGCATTCTTTTTCTTTGCATAAAAGTGCGAAATCTAAACAACAAATCTCGAAAATCTTGAAACCACGAATAGATAATTTTTATTCGTAGAATTTTTATCAATATTCATAGAAAAATTATCTTCTAAACATGGTAAGTTTCGTAAAGTTTCTACATTTTAATTTAAAACACTTAACGTAAAACTTTCTAACCTTAAATTTGCTTAAATTTTCAGGCTCGAAATGCAGAAAAAGCGATGTAAGTATAAAATAAAGAAATTATTTGATTATTTAAAAGTGTGAGACTATACTTACTTTAACAGTAGCTATCTCTAGTAATTAATTCGATCCAACCTAGATCATTTAAACGGACCCGGAGTAGTTTACGAAAAGCTTAACGTATCTTTAAATATTACTACAACTTTTTATTTGGTATTCAGGACAACCCTTGCTCGATGGCGGGCCGCACAATTAGGTGAAAATGATAAGAGTAAGCAACGGCGACCTTACTTGGCATCAGATTGTAAAGATCGTCGAAAATGTGAAAAATGGAGATTACAAATTATTCGAGAAATTGCTAAGAAAGTTGCTCAGATTCAAAATGGTAAGTATCTTAAACTTCAGTGTTAATTCAATTTAGAAAATAATAATTGTTTATAGCGGGCTTAGGAGAATTTCGGATACGCGACTTAAATGATGAAATCAACAAATTATTACGTGAAAAAAGACATTGGGAAGCACAAATTAAAGAATTAGGTGGTCCAGATTATCAAAAAACTGGGCCACGTATGTTAGATCATGAAGGTAAAGAAGTTCCAGGAAATAGAGGGTATAAATATTTTGGTGCTGCAAAAGATTTACCAGGAGTACGAGAATTATTTGAACAAGAACCACCACCGCCACCGAGGAAAACACGTGCAGAAATGATGAAGGATATTGATGCTGATTATTACGGGTATCGGGACGATGATGACGGAATTTTAGCACCTTTAGAATTGCGAGCTGAAAAACTTTGTAAGTTCTTAAGAGGGTACCTTTTTAAAAAAAAATCACAGTCAACTTATTCTTTTGGAATTTCATAAATCTCGATATGTAGAGTAATTTTGGTCCAAATGTTTGGTGATTGCTCGGGTATTTCCTATAGTATCCAGAAGTATATAATCGAAAAAAATCTAAAAATTTCTTTCTGGTTGAAATGAAATGTATTGTCTTAGAGTGGACTTTCATAGATAAGAATGGAGATCTTGGTCAAGATGTAGCTCTGTGACCCACTTTTGCGATTTGGATACACACGTTCATTTTGACTCGTACAAGTTTGCATGATTCAAATTCAATCAATTCTTAAGTGGCTTGTACAGTTAAAATGCTTGCGCAAAATTTTCGTACAGACGTTCAAGTTTGCTTTTACAAAAATATTGAACATGTCTTTAAATGAACCTGTAGAGTCACCTTCAGTAATTAAAATAATAATTCATTTTATTGTTGGATAATTTCCAAGATTTTTTGATATTTTAAGATATTCTTAATTTCCTAATGCGTGGCCACTCACTTGAGTTTATATTTCACAGCAATTCAAAACGCGATTAAAGAGTGGAAATCAAAAAAAGAAAATAAAAACTCCGGAGAAAATGGCAATGATGATGATGAAGAAGATGACGAGGAGGACATTTATCATGTAGACACAACCACATTATCAGATAGCGAAGATCCAACAGAAATATCAAACTTATCTGAATTATCATCAAATCCCAAATATATTGCTCATGTCCCAGTTCCGACACAACTAGAAGTTGAACAAGCCTTGCTGGAACGTCGTAAACAGGAATTAATGGAGAAATATGGTGTAAGAGAAACAAAAAATGAAGAAATTTAAAGTTTGGTTAGTTTTTTTTTTCTTTTCATCTTTTTGTACAGTCAAACTCGTTTATTATTAAAAAAAAGAGAAAAAAGAAAACGTTTTTCTATCACATTTCAAAAATAGTTGAATTTTTTTTCATTTTCTTCCATAATTTTCCGTCGCTTCCTTGTTGATCCTTTGAATTCTTTTATAAATATGAGTTGTGTGATCCATATTCAGTACCAACTAGTCCACGACATATTAATGAGAATTCTTTAATTGTTTCTTTCATTTTGTGTTTATTCGCCTTCTCTCTGTAAAACGAAACAATTATTAATAAACAGCGTCACTATTTCGCCGCGTTGTTTCTGTGTCAAGGTTAAAATTTCACTTAATTGACGATTCGAAAACATGTCTAATCAACTCAATCGATTGATAAATGCCAAACTTATTCAATGTTTAAATATCGACATGGTAAATGGGCTAAATTAGAACTCTTACCTTAAAACAGATTTAACGAATTGTTCTTTTTGGGCGGTTGTTGGTAAACGGGACGGAAAACCATCTTGAGCAACAATAATGGCAAACCAACGTGCCAAATAATCACAGAATTTTTTATTTAAAGCTAATAGTATATCAGCGAATGGATCCAAGCCTGTTCGAGGTGATTCACCACCAATACATGCGCATACTTTGATGACTAGTGCTTCACCCGCTGTGTGTACGGTACTTAATAATGGTTCACATTCTCTACTTTGTAATATGAATTTTACTAGAAAGTTTGCTGCAGATTTTACTGTTGATAATTCGGGTACACCCAAACATGCAGTAGCTATAAACAAAACAATAACAAATCAGATCATATTTTAAATAGATTTTGTATCTACATAGTAGTGTTAGTATTCTACCGAGGAAAAAAAAACTAATATATTTCAAGTCTATTAGAAAATTTTGTAAATGTACTTACCACATTGAAATAAAGCTAAAATATGTATACCATCACGATACAATAACTCTGGACATTTTTTGAATAATTGTGTCAATACAGCAAAAAATGCATCCAAAACATCAGCATTTTCTGATATATTTTTACTGGCGGCTGTTAATTGCAGAGTTATATTCACTATTTCACACAATAACAAATGCATTGTATGCGAAAATTCACTATCCTTGCCAAACATTAAAATTAACTGGAACAAAATATTTTATATGTTAAAAACATGCTACATAGTAATCGAAATACAAATGCTTTTTTTCACATTCGTGATGTTCGATTTAGATATTTTTCTCATTTTTGTTCCAAGGTGGGGCTCTTGGCACCCACCCCAAGGTTAGGTTAGGTTAGAGTAACTGTCCTGAGATGGGTCCGCTGTGATATCAAAAGTGTGTTCGACGGATTCGACAGAGAGGTTGACAAAGAAAGACTCGATTCAAGTGAGCCCATCTCCTCGTGATAGAAGATGAGACTTGATACACTGTCAGGTCCAGACGGTCAGCGTGCCTGCCGCATAGCCAGTGTCCTGAGCTAGCCGCAACAACTTTGCTTATAGAGACTCTTTTAAGCATAAAAGATTTTTGAAACGCCTACGATTGTATTCATACCATGCCTGTCTTGTAGCACCACAAGTTCGTTCTTCCCTCCACCTAAGAAAGGCCTTTTTTTAAAAATATCCTCATCCAGGATATGAGCTTGCAGTTCGCCAATGTAACTCCCGGATTTCAATTGATGCTTGAGTCCGACAACCTAGTGTCATGTCTAGCAAGCTCATCGGCTTCACAATTCCCTGGAACATCCCTGTGTCTCGGTACCCATACCAGATTTACATTCATTTGTTCCGTCAGCTCATTTAAGGACTTTCGGCAGTCCTGTGCTACCTTCGAGGTTAGGTAGACCGAGGTGAATAATTTTAGCGCAGCTTGACTGTGTGTGAAGATAGTAATTTTGCTGCACAGGAGAGTATTCAGTCTTATTCACATACTTCGTAAATAGCCATCTTCCTCTTGATACACGCTACAATGATACGACAGTCAGAATGACAAACTCAAATCTAGATTTTTAGAGAAAATCTTACAATTTACCTTCTTCTCTAACTTAGACCTGTTGGTATAGAATATCACACTCTTTGGCTTAACCAAGTTCTCATCCCAATTCTGCATGATGGGAATCTTTACTGAGGACTTGTTTTCAAATTTATCCCTCCCCAAAGTTTCTAAATACGTTAAATTTAAATAAATGATAAAACTTACATGTCTAAACACCACCAAAGCTGAACAAAGCGGTTTAACTCGATATCCATTCACTAATAATTGTAAAATATCATTTACTAACGGTTTTGAGTCGTCTAATAGAGTAATAATTGCATGTTTCAATGCTGAGTATAGAACCTAGAAAAATTTGAAAAATAAATGACATGATATTTTGCAAAATATCCGAATACTAGTCTTTGGATAAACGAAATATCTAACAGTCATTTCAGAAAGTCTGAAAATTGTAAAGGCTGTTATCAATATCTAACAACCTTTTCCTCCACACAAAATTTGCATAGCCAGAAATTCGTTTGTCAGGGGATTGGAAAATTTTAAATTGCGTGGCAAATTTGAAAATACGAAAATAATTGAATGCAAAAATCGTTTTGCCTGACTCTCGAAAAATGCCTGATATCTGACGATCAACACTTTGAGTTTAAGAGTATTGCACAATTAAAAATTTTCTAGCCTTTCTGAAATGACTGTCAAATATTACACCTGGTACTAGACTTTTAATTTCAAACTTACATCCATAATTTCAACATCTTCGCATGTTTTCCGTGCTAATTGATTAAATAATGGCATAATTTTTTGTAATACAATTAATGTGGGCTGCGGTTGATTATTACTACTTGGCGCATTGTTACTTGAACTTTGTGTATTATTTAAATTTTCTTTTTTGACTTCGTCTATATCATCTGATTGGATATTGTTTGTATGTAATGTTGAAAATAACATTGCAATCATTCGTAATTTAATGATAATTAAACTTCTTGTTGCGTTATTAAACTGGAAAATTAAGTATAAACATAATTAAAACTCTTTAGTATGACTTCAAATCATTCTAATTTAAGGGAACTTTATAAGTAAACTACCAAATGCTGATTTATTTTGGCAACATCGAAAAAGCCGTAGTAAAATCATGAGTTTGATATTTTTACAATAAAAGATTAATTTTGAAAAAGATTCATGTAATTTCCTTCCAAATTTTCTTAAACTCAAACGGTAAAATGGACAAAAAAAATATGAAAACCAATAATTGTGAAATTAAAGTCAAAAAATCGAAAAATTTGATTCAATTTTATCTAGTGTCCTAGAATCACAATTAGGTTCGCTTACGAGTTGAAGCTTGACGATATTTTGATTTTGGAGATTGTATCTCCTAATAACGTATTAAAGAAATCTGAAGCAAATACCCTTGGGTAATAATTCACCTCTTGAATTTTATTCACAAAAAAACCATTAAAACTTACTCACCGGTTGTGTATCATCCAAAATAGTTTGAAACTCTTCAATAATTGGTATTAAAATAAAATTTAAATACTCCATAATATTCGCTAGCGGTAATACACTTAATACCTTCCCCACCGAATACATTAATCGTATATTTTCCGGCACGCGTAGGATACGTTGTTGCAGAACTTGTTGTGTTGTTTGTAATATTTGTATCGCATACGAATGTATATGTGCTTGACATTCGCGTGTAATATCTTTCAAAGCCATCGTTGAACTTGTACCTACATCAGGATTCATTAATCCTAAAAGGATTAACGGTATCACATTATTTAACACGTAAGGATGCACATTGATCCATGTTGCGTATGCTCCAATTATATCCAAAGCGGTTGATAATACTTTCACATGCAATTTCTCGTACGGGATTTTCGTTAAAATTTGCATTAGTTCTGGTAAATGAACGCCTTCTTCTTCGCATTCAAAATGTTCAGCTATGGCAAAATATGCGTATAAACATGCTTCAACATGCGGCCAATTTTCAACATTTTCGTAACAAAAATTTATTGACTCGTGTAGTTTATCTTGTAAAATGTTTAAGAGATCATCGTCTAGAATTTTATAACTATACATCTACAAAAAAAAAACCATGTCAAAATTATGTCAAAGAGATTATAACTATGTTAAAAACAAGTGAAAACAAACAATTGACTGAGTTAATTGTTGAAATACCATGTATAGACAGTGTTGATGAGGTAGTCTTTTGTTTTTTGACGTCACGTAAATAAAAAAGATAGCCACTTTTAAATGGCCACGCACACATAACTGATTTTCTCATATTAATACATACTATAAAATTTGCACCTAATTAGCGCCCTCGTGGGTAAACAGTGATGTTTACAAAAAAATGTTTCAGACAAAAGTTGATCCAATTGGATCTTGTAAGCCAATCCTACGGACCCAAGACCCAATTGACCTATATTGCTCATTTACGAACTCGACTTCACTTTTTACGTTCTGAGTACGCTATACAAATTTCAGCTAGATATCTCATTTCGTTTTTGAGTTATCGTGTTGACAGACAGACAACCGGAAATGGACTAATTAGGTGATTCTATGAACAGCTATAGCAAAATTTTGTTCGTAGCATCAATATTTTTAAGCGTTACAAACTTGGGACGAAACTTAATATACTATGTATATTTCATATATACATGGTATAAAAATCATGATTTCAATCTCTCACAAGTACTGTCTTCTTACTTTCATATTAAATACGAGAAAAGTAATGTTCCTATGATGATACTTGAATAACTTTAAGGAAAAAAAAATACTTACCATAGTATCAGCGATATCTTGTCGATGACATCTTAAAGTTTCTTTACTTTCTGATGACCATTTTGGATCATCATCATTACTCGGTAACATTGATTTTCTTAGCAATACCGATATCAAATCTTTATAAATAGGTTTAACCGTTTGCACTACACTTTCTGATATTTCTGTATTTGGTTTAATTACTTCATCCTAAAACATATTTTAAATCAGTGAGAATTAAACACTTTAGTTACAGTGTTTACTTTCTAACTTAGAATATCATTCCAAAAGATTCTTTTTTACAGGGAGAGTTTTAAAAAAAGTTCCACTCTTATATTTCGATAACAAAGAAAATCATAAAATGTGAAAACACGTAGTGCCTTTTTTAGGGCGAATGAAAATACAGAAACAAACAAAATTGAAATTTTTCAAGTTACCTGTAATAAATACCAAAACCCGAATGTTAAATTACTACATTCTTCATCGATAGGATGAGCCCCCTTCGTATCTGTACACATTAAAATTGTATGAATTATACACAACGAAAGCTCATATTCCCTAGAATCTGGTGGTTTCATTAAATTATCGATTAAGATCTTTGAATGGGTTTCAGCACATGTGATTATTAATGAATATATCGGTACTTGAACATTCTGTAACAAAGTTTAAGAAAAATTGAAAATATCTTCAAATATTCACTGTATATCAAGCGTTGGAAAGTTCTTTTCGTTGCGAAATTAGGGAGTCGCTTCCAAGCGGTAGACGTCACTTCATTGCATACTTCAATTGTAATTTTTTCAAAACAGTATTAAAAAAGTTACGAAGTCAAACAAAGATGGGTTTGAACTGCGCGCGCTTTTTAAGTGCTGAACTGAAATAAGTTTTAATTTTTTGTCTGTATGACATTTTTTAAAGAATTGATTTCTACCGCTTGAGTAAATGATTTTAAGACACTAGTTTCTAAGAAAAAACTACAATCAACGTATAAATTCACAATCTAAATGACTCTCAACGCAAACTCCATGAGATAAAAGACATCTCTTACCATATCAAAATCATTTTTCCCACGTTCTGCTTGTAAAATTTTCACTAATTTATTCATAATACGATCTAATTGAATTGTCACTAACATTGGATATTTATGTGATAATGGATGAGCCACAATAGTACAAATAGCTTCTAGAGTTGCCTCAATTAATTCAGTTTCGTCACTGGATAGACCATCGCTTGGTGATGAACATTTCCAATAACAATTTGCACATATCTCTAATAAATATTGTATAATATTATCACAATTAGCAATTGTTATACCACCAAATTGAAACCAAGCATGTGCACAACGTGCTGCATGTAAATATGTTGTTATATCGGCTGAACTAAATCTATAACATATATAAAATCACGGACTATAGCATTAAATATAGACTGACAGTACTATGATAACGATAGGGTACTCCACTATTTTTGAAAAAGTACTTCAAAATGTTGATTTTGCTAATAAAAAGCCACCAAAAATTTATTTCGGAAAAATACACACGCTTTCTTGCCAAAAACTTAAATTAAATTTTAAACCCTTTTTTAAACTGTCAAAAACGCGGGCATCCAATTTGATGTCGTAATATGGGTATCACTATACGAAATAACACAAATAATTTTGACAGATATATTCATAGACATCTGATTATAATATAAATACTTATCTATGTATATATTATACCCAACTGTTTACACTGAACTAACTGATGGTCTATGACTCATACCGCTATGACATCACAGCAGGGCTTACCCGCGTTTTAGGTCACGTGATATACAGTTTAAAAATTACGATTATTAATTTTAATATTTTAAAAGAAAAAAGTGCTTTTATTACATAAATTTTAACTTTTTTCAAATTTCATGATTTATTTTTTACTAACGATAATACCCTATTGCATTCTATCACAGAATAAGGTATTTTTGGTGATAAACCTAGATTTTCTTAAGACCATTTGCTTCACGTACTATTAACTAAAAAATCGTTTCAAATTTAAAGAACCCCTAGAAGACAAAAGATAAAAACCAAACCTACTTAGAAAATGGTAGCGATTCTGGAAATGGTTTGAATATCCTTACCTTCCCATTTTCAGCAAGTTAGTAGCAAATTTAGAAAAAAAATAAAGAAATTCTAGTTCTGTTCTCGATTAGAATGAGTAAAGCAAATAACCGAAAGAAATATTTAATTTACACTGACAAATCACAGACTTTTTGACAACCATTCGTTTGTGATGTAACAATCTCCTAATATATTGAATTAACGGTCTATATTAATTTAATGTCTGTAGAAGTACGAAAAAAAAACCATTTGAAACTTACGTATTGGACATAATTGTGGACATGTAAGCTTCAATAGCTTTTAAAACATCTTTGGATGCATTTTGTAGTTCATTTTTTACAACATTTTTTTGTGTTAATAAAAAGTTCATGCTTTGGAACTGAAAAATTGAGAACAAAATTAAAAAAATATTCGAAAAATTACCAATTCCAAATACCTACTTCTTCAGGTATCAATGTTAAAATTTCTAATAGAACCCAAATGATACGTTCAGGTTGAATATTTGGTAAGTTTTGTGGTTGAAAACTAGTTAACAACTCAGCAAAAGCATTTGGCCAGTAATGAGGTATTGTATACAAAATATATGCTGATAGCTGAAACAAAAAAAGAGCTTAGAAGTAAAAGCTACACAAAAAGCAAAGTATCGAAAACTTACAGTAATACATAAACGATTTAATACTATCTTTGGGCCCATAGCATATGTAAGAATCGCGTCCAGTAATTGCTTTTTAAGTGGTTCATATTGTTCAGTCGGTACTTCGTGCCAATATCGTAAAATTTTCGTATGTAGAGTCGTTGCCGCGAAAAATTGCACCTCTGAACTCTAAAATCAAAATGAATTAAAAAACTATAAACATGTGTTAGGGAGTTTTTCAAGAATGCGTTTACCCTCTGTGGTTGAAGTAACTCCCAAACAAAACTCCATGCTTGTGGACAACTTTGTGCTTCGGTTAACCATTGATGTGCTTGCGCCTGCTGTCCAGCTTCTGAACGATAGAATAATGTGACGGCTTTTTCTAAATTTTCCGCCGTATATTCCATAATTACAAAATTTTTGTTAACTGATATTAAACAAATTATGAATTGTGAAACTTATTTCAATAATAAATTAATCATTTCTAGTTTTAAAATTAATGTTTTGTTTTGAAACTAATTGAAACTTATTTTACTTATGTATAATATAATTTTTTGACATTTTATATTAATGGAACTGTCTCCAAAAATATATACACAGCATCACAGATCCGAATATAGTGTCTATTTCACACGATATTTGAATCGAATTACGTAAATTGTCATATGTGAAGGCTGTATACAAAAGCCTAAGTACAATAATTCGATAAGTAAAACAGTGCGTATTCGATGGAAAATTCTATTTATTTTAGGTTATATGCGTTATATTTAATATTGAATCGCAAGTATCTATAAGCATCCTTCTAAGATAACCAAACAACTTTTAGTTTAACTACATACAAAGTTCATAACTCGGAACTAATATCTTGAATTTTATATTTTAATTTGGCTCCTGTCTAATAATTTCAGTCCACAACGATCTTCTTATAATTTCTTTAGGGAATATAAAGGATTTAATAAATAAAACAAAACAGCAAAATTTTTCCATATTTCACATTCATTTCATTAACTTTCAGAAAGAAGAAATTTAAGTTTCTAATCAAAGTTCAATATTAAAAAAATTTCAATTCCAAATCAAACGAGGACCAAAAGCCACTCGAAAATGGTCAATTCATTCCAAAAATCTACCCTAAAAATACATTGTAATCATTAAAATCGCCGTAACATTGAAACTTTACTCTTTCAATAAAGTTTGATCTAAAAATCCATACTTTATTTTATTATTATAATTCTTAACGTTGTTGCTACAAATTAAGAAGCAAATGTGGGACAAATTTTCTTACAGAAAAAATCACACAAATTGGGTTAAAAGTTGTTGATCGGTTCAGGTTTTTAGATAAAAACTAATGAAAATCGGTATTTGTACTGATTGCAGAATACGCACGTAGTCTATGGGAATGTGGCATTACTTGTAGCGAAAGTGTCATAAATAATGTCAAAGATAATTATGTTAATACAATTTTTTGTACTCATTGTCAGAAAAATAATTATTTCAGGATTGAAATGAAATTATAGTTCCCAAATAACTAGTTAATGCGCTGAAGGCGTTAAAAATTATGATGGCTAACAGATTTCTGAATAGGTATTACATAGGAAAGGACAAGAAGAATAGATATTTTGATATTTATTAAAACTGGACATAATGAAAATAAAAATGTCAAAATTTTAAAGGTAAGATCATGGAGGTTATAAAAATCTTTATAGCCTCCTTGGGTAAGATTAATCAGCTTTGTAACGCAGCTATGATGGCTGTTTGCTGTAAAATGTAAATAGACTAACGCCAAATACAATGCAACGGTTTTTTTTACAACTAATTTTCTTAGTAAATCAGTAAACATAACGATAACAGTTTATGTTAAAAACCGGAAAAACTCTTCTAAAATGGAAAATTCAAACGATAATGATTGCTTTGAAATTCCAGTAAAAACCGAGTTAATCGATGTAGACAACAATGAACATTCCGATTACGAAGAAGTCGAAAAAAAAGAACAAGTAACCGACGATGAAGATTATGAAGATGACCAACCAAGTGATGACTCCGACAGCTCATATGAACTTCCAAAGAAAAGAAAACGACGAAAATCTCGAACAAGTGAATATCGCTGTACAATGTGTAGTAAAAAGTTTACAACAAAAGCTAGCTTAAAATTTCATGAAATGCGACACCGTGGCGAAAAACCATTTAAATGTAATAAATGTGACAAAAGTTTCTTAACAAAATCACTTTTAACACGACATGCTCCAGTACATACCGGGAAACGAGCCTATAAGTGTGATGAGTGTTCAAAAACTTTCAAATACAGTGCGCATTTAAGTTTTCATCAAGAATCTCACATAGAAAATACACCAGATTTAAAACCGCATAAATGTTCGTATTGTTCGAAAATCTTTGCTAAAGCGGGAAATTTACGAACTCACGAACATCAACACAAGAAAAAAAATGCACATAAATGTAATTTATGTCCAAAAACTTTTAGTGCTCCCGAAGGATTACGGAACCATTTGATAACGCATACAGGAATTAAACGATTTAAGTGTGACCAATGCGATAAGCGATTCTTTTTGAAACGTTTATTAGAATCGCATAAATTGATCCATAGTGAAGTTAAACAATTTCATTGTTCAAAGTGTGATAAAGCTTTTACTCATCGTGCAAGTTTAAAATACCATGAAAATCAGACCCACAATCGACCGTATAAATGTGATCAATGCGATAAATCATATTCCCATAAACAATTATTCGAACGACACAAACGAGTCGGACATTCGTTTGTTTGTAAATACTGTGATGGAAAATTCGGAAAAAAATCACTTCGTCGTCATGTTGCTACTGTTCATAAAGGAGAAAATCCTTATAAATGTTCGTATTGTGATGCAGCTTTTCTAAGTCGTAAAGATTTGATTGAACATAAATTACAAATGAAAAAGGGGGATGATTCTCATGGGAAATATTTATGTAAGTGGTGTAAGAAAAGTTTTGCAACAAGAGCTGCGTTGCGTGTGCATAAACGAGTTCATTTTAAGTGTAATCTTTGTGGAAAAACATTCAAAGGAATTACGGCCTACAAAAAACATCAAATAACGCATACTGAGCATAGACCGTACGAATGTATGTTTTGTGGTCGTAAATACGTAACCGAAGCTCAATTAGATAAACACGAACCATCTCATATCGAAGAGAAACACTTCCAATGTGAATTTTGTGATAAAACTTTCAAAAAAGAAACTGCTTTACATGATCATAAAACGCTACATACCGGAGAAAAACCATACGATTGTGAAATTTGTGGAAAATTCTTTCGTTTATCCACAAACTATTATCAACATCGTAAAATTCATATGATTTCTGAAGAGAAACGAAGTATTAAATGTCAAGTGTGCGATAGAGTTTATTTAACGAAACGTGGCTTAAAAGATCATATGCGTAAACATACTGGTGATGAAAAACGTTGGCCATGTAATATATGTGAAAAAACATTCGTACGGAAATCATCGTTACAAGAGCATGAAGCGAGACATCAACGTGTGAAAACATATCGGGGTGAAATTGTTAAAAAACAATTTTTCCAGTTGCAAAATGCTAAAGTTGAATAGTTCGCTTTGAGATAAATATAGTTTTTATATTGGAATAAATAACGTTTTTAAACTTTTGCCGTACCGAGGGTTTTTATAATCCTTTTTTATTAATTTTTTTTAAAGATTGTTTTTTAGTAATTTTTTATCTTTCGCTCTCGTGAGAGGTACGAATTCATATAATGGAAGAAAATAAGAACCGGAATGGGAAATTAGGAGATCTTATTGTGTTCATAATTTATTTTTATTTACAACGTAATTTGTCTCATGTTTTTGTATAATAATAATCAATATAAGACAATTTCATTGTGCAATTAATAGTTTTTTAAGTAGTTTCATTTTTATGAATCCACGAATGTTCTGATAATGTTTTATTTACTTTTTAATTTTTTCACGCGGAATTAGCTCCACAGTTTTTCTGAATTTCTTTAGTTGAAGCAAAACCTGCAATACTTGTGATTTATTGAACTGGAATTTTTGCCTTATGTAAAATGTCGAATGTTTGCCTTATTGTCCTTACATGAAATGCCCAACAAAACTGCTTAAATATATGATCCTCTGGTGATAAAAAAGGGGGTTCAGGAGCTCAGAAGTTGCTACCCTCAAAAGGCACATTATTGATCCTAACTCAATTTCCATCCCTCTAGCTCAATTTGGAAAGGTGGTGCAGGTGCTTAAAGCTTTAAAAACACGATTTTGTCGTGTGAAGGAATTGTAGGTGCTGGAAAGTCAAAATCCCGAAGAACACTCTAGCCCTATCTATTTTCATAGCCATAAAAATGTCACCAATAGTTATTCTAGGAATCCCCATCAAATTGCTGAAATGTGTCCCCGGTTTTATATCATTGATCTGTGTCCAGTATAAACTCCTAGATGCCGATTCTCATTTGAATTAAAGGAGATCGTTCCTAAATGAATCATATTGATCGTGTTCTGAGAGTATTAAAAAGGATTTATTACACATTCTATCCCTATCCCCATTGACAAAAAATATGATCACTTCTAAAAATATGGTATCAATGAACGTATAGGCAACACACTTTACTCATGCGTAAAATAAATGCATATATTGATACAAAAATATACAAAATATTATACATAAATATACAAAAATAAATACATTTTGACTGATTGTAGGATATTCACATTTTTTAAATAGTCTCTTATTTTATTAAAATCATTCAAATTATTCCAAGTGATCGTTTGTAATCAAGGGAACGTTGAATTAACTCTGGAATTTTTGGTATATGATCACCTTCTGGTTGAAAACCATTTTTATCAGCTACATAACGTACTGAATATGTAACACTATCTGGTCCAATGTATGAAAAGTAACCTTGAGCACGCAATCCTTCTTCATCTGTACCTCTATTTTCGATATGACCCTCTTCTTCAGCATTTATACCATTTGCCGTTGAGTATCTAAACATATTTTTATAAATAATTTAAACTTGTGAAATACTAAAATCTCATACTTAGAAGCAGTGTTGCCCTAGATTTTCCATTAAAGCGTTAAATCTACTGTGTTTTTATCATGTTAAACCATTACTTTTCGCACCTCGACGTATATTTTAAATTTAATTTTAAACAATTTTTGTAATTTTATAGCATTAATTTTGAGAATTTCGAATTTTTAAATTCCGTAAAAGTTCGACCATATTTTTCTCGAAACAACTGTTTTTTAAAGGTATATGTACTATTTTTTGTTCGAAACTTCAGAGTGGCCATGCTTCCATTATTTTTAGGATTCATTTCTTAATATGAGTGAAACACTGCAATGGGAGGTAACATAGTAATTTATGTAGAGGTTGCAAAAATTAATAAAGCTAAAACCAAATTTTTCAGAAGGGAAGAATAATTTTTTAGTAGTTTCTGAAGCGAAGCATTGAAAAAGGCTTAATTTCTACTGCTGATGACTTTCTAATAGTTTTCTCCCATGTTATGGGGAGATCCAATGTTTTGGTTCGCCTATACTTACAAATAATGATAGCCACCTTCATAAATCCTAAAAACGTATTGTAAAATTCCCCATTCATTGCTTGAAAATAAATTTCGTAAATTTTTATCATTATACACGCCACCAACTCGAACTGGATCGGTATCTGACGCAGCAGTTAAGTATCCATATTTTGAGACGTAATAACCTTGTCCACGTGTTTTACTATTACTATCTCCGCCCAAATTTGCATTTCCTTCCACTTGATTATTGGAACCGAATGAATTTGCCTCTAAATAAGAAAAAAATGCTTCGTTTAGTAAGGGAAAAATTACTTTCTCTAAGTTTTACATACTATAATAGCCATTATAAGATAAGTTAGCTTCGTTGTTAGTTTTTTGGTCATCTTGGTTTCCATTTTGATTAGTTCGGCTTCTTGTTGCACTTGTATCTTTATTAATAAAATCACTTTGATTTCTTTGACTAATTTTGCCTTTAGAATTTGAATACTGGTTAACCGAACCACTTTGATTTCTTTGACTAATTTTGCCATTAGTATTTGAATACTGGTTAACCGAACCACTTTGTTTTGAACCAGAAGACTGGGCATTTACACTTGAATCTTGCTTATTAATACCACCTTGATTTGATCCATTTCTGTCTGTACTTCCACTCAAACCTTGATAAATAGAATCAACTTCATTAGTCCCACCATTTATATTTGAAACCTGGTTATTTAAACCACTTTGATTTTCCCCTTCAATTATAGCACTTAAATCTGAACTTTGGTTAATCAAACTACTTTGATTAGTTTCACCATTTTCGCTTGAACCTTGATTATTTAAATCATTTTGATTTTTAGTTTCATCAGTAATACCTGATTCTTGGTTAGTCAACGCAATTTGATTAATTTCACCATATTCGCTTGAACCCTGGTTATTTGAACTACTTTGATTGGATCCAATAGTTTCATCATTGACACTTGATTCTTGGTTAATCGACTCACTTTGATAAGTGTCACCATTTACTCTTGAACCCTGGTTATTTAAACTACTTAGAATGGACCTGTTATTGGCATCATTGTTACTTGATTCTTGGTTTATCGGCCCACTTTGGTTAGTATCACCATTTAGGTTTGAGCCTTGGTTATTTAAATTACTTTGGTTGAACCCATTAGTTTCATCATAGACACTGGATTCTTGATTGATCGACCCACCATTTTCGCTAGAACCCTGGTTGTTTAAACTACGTTGAATGAAGCTATTAATTTCATTATTGATACTTGATTCTTGGTTAATCGACCCACTTTGGTTAGTATTACCATTTACGTTTAAGCCTTGGTTATTTAAATTACTTCGACTGAACGCATTAGTTTCTTTATAGACACTTGATTCTTGGCTGATCGACCCACTTTGGTTAGTGCCACCATTTACGCCTGAACTTTGTTTATTTAAACTACTTTGACCTGATTCATTAGTTTGTTCATTGATACCTGATTCTTGGTCAATCGACCCACTTTGGCTAGTGCCATCATTTACGCTTGAACCCTGCTGGTTTAAACTACTTTGACTGAATCCGTTAGTTTTATCATGGACACTTGGTTCTTGGTTAATCAGCCCATTTTGATTATTGTCACCATTTACACTTGAGCTTAAACTGCTTTGTTTTGAACCATTAGTACCACTGTCACTTGATTCTTGGTTAGTTAAGGTTCTTTGATTAGTTTCATCATTTTTACTTGAATTTTGGTTAATCCTCTCTTTTAGATTAGTTATACCTTTTGTACTTGAATCTTGGTTATCTTGGTTATTTAAGTTACCTGGATTAGAATGACTACCTCCTGTTTTAGGTTGGTTAGAACTGTCAATAGTGCCTTCATTTGACCCTACATTTTTTCCTAAAATAGCCCCTAAAATTATCATACTGAGGCAATAAAATTATTCAATTATAGTCAAATAGTTTTACAGAGACGAAATGCCTGAGGGAGGTTCTTGACCAGCGAGAGTAGGTATCCATGGACGACTCCATTTTTGTTCTTACTTTGATTACTAAGCCATCTTATGTAATCAAAACATGACAATTTTTAACTTCCTTCGCAAAGTCACTGCCTTGCATTAATTTAAATTTTTGTAAATTCCAAAAAAATTTCGATATGATCCAAAACTGGTATTTCGACTCTGTAAAGCAATTGAACTATACTTCGAATTCTTACCATTTTTCGAATCGGTTTTGCTTAAATCAATGGGTTTACTTGATTTTTGATTTTCTGACGAAAAAGCTGAAATATTAACTTGTATTGTTAGTAAAATATTAATGATATAAATTAGGACATGCGCATTGAATTATTTATGTAAAATTACTTACAGCGTTTGGACTCTATATAATATTTAAATTCCTCGTTAATAAGGTTATTGATATTGAGCGCAGTTTCAACAATTTTATCAAAATTAGTCTCAATACCTAAAAATTTAGATCTAAGTTAAAGAAGCCTAAAGCTTTAAATTCAATTTGCATATTAGAAAAATGTTGAAAAAAACATACCACCTTGTGATCCTCCAATTGATTTTCCTATCAAAAAGTAACAATCAATTTTTAAAAATTTCTTTATTGAAGATGTTTTTTGAGGAAAAACTTACCATTTCTATCAAATCCTTTGGATAATGAAGCATAAGGAATAAAATGATTTTTTTCGTCATAATAACCTTTTAATCGATCTGTCTGGTTATAATATCCGCTTAGCCGATCTTTTCGATCATAATAACCAACTAAACGATCATTTGGATCGTAATATCCACTAGGATCTGGTTTATATTTTCCACTTTTATCTGGCCTAAATTTGAAAAAATTACTGTGTATATGACTCTTAGAAGCTAGGCCAATAATTTCCTAACTAAGATAGTGGAGCCAATGATAAATTGCACATTTGAATAAGTTAGTATTCAATGACTAATTCATTTCATATTTTGTGGGAATGCCTAAAAACTGTCACAGGCAAAAAGACAACCCCACCTAGACACAATTACTTCGTTATTTGAGTGTATGTTTTATAATTTGAAATGTGAAATCTGCTTTTTTTTAAATAGCTAAAATAATTAAAATTATTTGTTTATAAACCGTACCAGGAATCTTTTACCTGGAATTTATTACAACTGATTGGCTTATAGAGTGTCCGGTTCCTTCTAAGATTATAAATATTATTTTCAAACATGGCCCAAAAAATATCATGCCTGAGAAAAACTTTTTTTTCCTTATATTTTGTTATAAATAAGAAGCACAGATCTTAACATGTGTGATATTTCTGATTTAAGGACGTTCATGCTTCAACCTGTTTTGTTACGCGCGTTCATAGGGAAACAGTATATAAATTTTAAAGAATTTTAAATTCGATATAATTTTTGAAAAATATCGATTTATATTTTCCATTTAGTCCCATGTTAAACCTAACTTTTAGTCACTTTTAAAACTTATAATTCAATGAAATCAATTCAATAACAGGTTATTTTTCCTGACTTAAATCATAGAAAATCATTTAAAATATCGCATTATCATATTCTTTTTTATTTATCTACTAATATCGTTGACGCATGAACGTCCTTAAGAAAAAAAAAATTATGTTTTGTTGCAATATTGTTGATATAGACTTATTAAGATGACCCATGACGACTTTTTTTGACAAAATTTTTTATTTTTAATTGCTAAATTCTTAATAAAACTGTAAATGGACTGTACATATGTATTAATAAAAAACGCAATCAAATGATAATTTTACACAGTTTTTTTTCTATCTGTAACGGGCCTCCTTGGGTAACTATACTCCTAAAATAGCCCATCACCTATGTTTTCAAATTTAGTTTTTTTTCCAGTTCTATAACAACTTAAATATAAGTTTATAAAATTGGTATTTCGAGGAAGTTATTACTTATTTTCGAGACGATAACCGAGAAATTTCAAATTTCCTGTTTTAAAAATCGTAAATATTTGCAAATTATCGACAAAGAGAATGATTGGGTTTCATTTGAATTATGACTGCCTACAATAAATTTCTGTTATAGGAAGCTAATATAAAATAAATAATTTTACTTACACATATAATCCAGAATTAAGATTTTTTCTCGGCTGTTTAACATTTTCCGGTTGTGTAGCTTGAATTATTCGATCGGTTGTCGTTTGAATATTATAGAAAAATTTATTAACAGCTTGAGTCGTTTGTGTATTGATCAGAATTACATTTAAAATAATTATTGTTATCTGAAAAATTATTGAAAAAATTTCCATAATCGTTTTTAATTCAAGAATCTTGCGAATGCGGTTTTTTTAATGGCACGATTAACTTCATACTAATCGTTGCATAAAAAAATCTTAGTTATTTAAATTAAATTAAAATAAAAAAAAAATTAATAATGTTTTCTCTTGTCCTAACACTGAATATTGTGAAATGTCCTTTATAATAAAAATATTTATGCAAATTATGCGGTACGCTGAGAAAAATTTATTTACTTTATAAGGTGTATCTGTAAAATTTTTTAAAATTTATTTAATGCCAAAACAATAATATAAACTATATTTTGAAAAACAACGCCTTGAATTATATTAAATACTAGTTGAAGAATCAACGGTAGGTATGATAATTTTCGACACTTTTATTTTGAAAGTATCTATGGACTTTTTCTTATCTATCTGGAATTAGAACCTTTAAGCAAACAATTATCATCACATTCTTTGATTTCCTCACGAATTTTTATACCATGAAATATATATCGAGGTACACGAATTTTAGACACCAGTTTGTAACGCTTAGAAATATTTATGATACGAACAAAATTTTGGTATAGGTGTTCATAAAATCACCTAATTAGTCCATTTTTGTCTGCCCGTTCGTAATCTCGATAACTCAAAAACGAGAAGAGATATCAAGCTGAAATTTGTATAGCGTGCTCAGGAGTTCGTAAATTAACAACATAGGCCAATTGGGTTTTGGGTCCGTGGGATTCTTCATGTAAACCGTTAGAGATAGAACACAAGTTTAATTATAAAAAATATTCCTTATACAAACATAAGCAACTTTTGTTTGAAACATTTTTTTGTAAACATCAATGTTTGCCGGTGAAGGTGCAAATTAGGCCAAAGCTTTGGTGTCCATTTTTCCAAAACTATGAAAGATAGGTAGCTAAAAATTTGCAAATAATTTCAACTAGTGGTTTGGTGAAGCATTCTCGAAAACGAAACAAATTCTTGAAAATACTTTCGAAAACAGGCCGTAATTTTTTAAACTCTTCCAATTTATAAAAAATAATGTAAGTACTAAGCATTCAACACTTTCTAAACAGGGTATATCAACAATTAACTTCGTCAATTGTTTATTTTCACTTGTTTTTCTTTGCATTTACCGGTAAAAAAACTCGTAAAAGATATGGTATGAGAGCAAAATTTTCGAGAAATTTATTTTAAGACTGCTGAATTTTGAATATTTCTTTCCTTATTAAAGTTATTGTAGGGATGAAGTACATGTCTCACATTTGGGAGCACTTACGTTAACTAACGCTGGATTTGATAACATAAAAAATTTTTCTTGATCGATACGACAAATTTTGACGTTTTTTTTTTTTTATTATTATTGTATAATTTTTTTAACGATTTTAGAATCAAAATTAGAAAATCATATTTTAAAAAGTCAAAAAATTAAAAAATATGTTCAAAAAATAAAATTAAATTAAAAAATACTATTTTTTGCTAAAATGAGGTCCATTAGTTTGCTCATTAAAAGAGTAAACAGAGGATTTTCAATAAAATTTTATACGTGAGAGAGATCGGGGTAATATATTTATGTTAGTAATGACATCAGTTTATAAATTGAGAAAAATTAATTACTTAATTAAAATTAAAATTAAAACGCAATGGCAGGTCTTGTGGCATAAGTTTCCATACATATGGTGTATTAAAAGAATAACAGATTAAATGAATTACAAATTTCAAAAGAATTTATTTCTGTGTAGTAATTTTTCTATTAAAAAAAATTTTCGTTAATTATGTAAATATCCTTTGCTTAAGATTTAATGATACAAAATTTAGAAAAAATTAAATTGGTTAGAAAATTTTTAATTCAAAGTCAAATAATTCTGAAATTTTAATAATAAATTTAATTTAAAAAATAAAAAATGCCGAATTCGCCAAACATTTTTTAATAAATTTTTATCAAACTCTTTTAAAATTTACTTTTAAAGAAAAATGTTGATTAATTTTACATTAAATTTGTTGAACCGATTAAGTATCTAATAATTAATTTATGAAATTTGTTTGCACAGTGCGTAGGAGTTAATTCTCCATTTTGTAATGGCAGGGGATTGAGACCTTAAATATCTTTCACACAAATTATTTATCACTTTATAACTCACCAAAAATATTAAATTCATATTTTAGGATTAAATTCACTGATACACTTTTCAAAAAAAAATAAACTAATTTATTTTAGAATGCTCTGTTTTTATATTTGTAATGCAGAGCAAAAATTCTCAAAAAATGTAATAAATTTTTGCCCACTAACACTAAACTAGCATCTTCTTTCTAATAAAAACCACCTAAATATTTTTTACCTTGATTTCAAAAAATGAATGTCTTTAATAATTAGATAGGTTATTCAATTAATCTTTGTACAAAATTCATAAAACAGGTGCGGATATATGCTATCGGTTTTAATGGACCAAGCTTAGAGAAGACCACTTCCTACGTTCATTTTTTTAGTTGGTCCATCATAGCAAATATTCACATAAAAGAAATGTCTTTTCTTGACATTTTAAAATTTTGAATTTGCATAACACACATTAAAACAAACAAATTTTGAGATCAGTGACGGTTTTTGTAAATACCATCTAAATATTAAAAATTTTCATTATAACAAAATTTGTAAAATTAAAAAAAATATCTAAATACTAAAATTTTTAGATGTTCCTGTATAAAATTTTCCATATTTTCTTCCTAGCGATTCCAAAAATTTACAGCTAAAATTCAATGTAGTATTTATAAACCTTGTTAAAATCAAAGTGGCACCGAACTAGAGAGAGTGTAGATGTATGTATATGTTCACTAAAATCTACACTCTCTCTTGTTCGGTGGTGCCACTTTAGTTTTAACGAACTTTTTTATATCTCTAAATAACATGCAATTTTGGTAAACCAAGTATACAAATACTTGGATATCCAAATATCCAACTAAATTTGGGTCATACTTTTCTTTCTGGCCAAATTTAACCTCACTATAATAGGTTTCAAGAATGTGGGGCCGTGGTCTCAGTTTTTACTACAAAGGTGAATTGTAGCGAATAACTAATACCAAGGATGAAAAGAGTAACCCAATATTATTGGGTTTCAAAAAAAATGCATACAAATTAAATGAAATTTAGCTGTGTTATCAAAAAATCCATTTTTGTACTTTATGACGCCATCAAAATCCAAAAAAATTAATTTTGCTCTATCATCTCCAAATTATATCCAATTTTGATAAACCATATATGTAATCCAACTAAGTTTGGGTCATACTTTTCAAATTTCTGATGAAATTTAACCTCACTATAATATGTTTCAAGAATGTGGGGTCGTGGTCTCAGATTTTACCACAAAGATGAACTACAGCGAATAAATAATACCACAGATAAAAAGAATAACCCAAAATTAGTGGGTTTCAAAAAAAATTCCATACAAATTATAAAATTTTTTTGTGTTATCCAAAAATCAATTTTTTGAATTTTATGACCTAAAAACTTAGAATCCCACAACTTTACGAAGAGAAATTATTCATTTTAGAATTTTAGTACCTAAAAGTCTTAATTTGCTTGTACTAAGACCATTCATTGCCTTAAAAAAATTAAACTCTTAATATGGAAAAAAAATTTATGTAATTGTTTTTATAAAATATTTTAATATTGAGTCATACATTTTTTTTGTGTGCAAAAATCTGGTTTTGTGATTAATAATAATTAGCAAAAAAATACTTTTAATCTTAATAATAAAAAAATTATAAAAATTAATGAAAAATTGAAATTAAATTTTTGAGTCATGTTTTACCGTGATTACATAGCCGACTGACATTTTATTTTTTATTTTGATTTCATTTTAAGATAAATTATAAAAATAAATTATATTTTATAAAAATGTAAAAATAAATGCTTTATTATTTGTAGACGATGAACAAATTCTTTTCAAATGTCATCTATTTTAATCGAAGCAAATCTTTTTTTTTATTGCTAAAATTTTTTTTAACCACCATGATAATTCTATTTTATGTTTAAATTGTTTAAATATGTTAATTTTTTTATATGTATTTATATATACAAATTAATTTAAGTACAGAGTGTTTGTTTATATTAAGTTTATTGCATTAGTGTGGATCGGGCCTAAGTAAATATGATTATAGATTGGTATAAAAATGGTGGAAACGCAATTAACTTAGGTAGTATATGAATTCCTCTTATATGCTATTCATTTATTTGCGCTTCCACCATAATTAACGATGATAGAATCATTGTGCAAATGATTTATGTTTATTTTTCTTAATATAAAGATGTTGGGGTCCGAAAAAAATATATTTCTTTCACGCTGAACTTTTTCATGCGTGCTATTTGACATCGTTTTCTTCAGGAAATTACAATTTCATTTTTAAATGTGCAAAAACTCATTTTGTTATTTTTGACTTAAAATAATTTAATTGAATATTGTTTTTCCATTATTCGATTTGGGATAAATATTACGAAAAAAGGCTCCGATAATGATTCTTGTAATGAAATACACGTTTTTACAGCTTCCATATACAAGAAAGTACCACATCGCTTATAATTTCCATATTTGTATTTAACCATCAATAATAGCTTCAAAATGTTTCCCGCGTTCTCACTAAAGTTCTACAAATTAGCACACTTACTCCAGGGTTAACAAGTAATTTTTTTAAACTATTTTTTTAATGTCTTTGATGACATATCTACAGCAATTTATTTTTATACCCTGTTTTATATGTAATATATATTAAGGTATACTAAGTTTGATCCCAAGTTTGTATCGCCTAAAAATATTGATGCTAGGCACAAAATTTTGGTATAGATGTTCATAAAATCACCTAATTAGTCCTTTTCCGGTTGTCCGACTATCTGTCCATCAGTAAACATAATAGCTCAAAAACGAAAAGAGATATCAAGCTGAAATTTTTATAGCTCAGGACGTAAAAAGTGAAGTTCGTAAGTCAGCAACATAGGTCAATTGGGTGAATTGGGTCTTCGTAGGACCCATCTTGTAAATCGTTAGAGATAGAACAAAAGTTTAAATGTTCCTTATAAGAAAATAACAGAACAGAATCTTTTTTTCGTAAACGTCACTGTTTATCCGTGAGGGCGCAAATCAGTACAAAATTTTGGTGTTCATTTTCTTCAAAACTATAAAAGAAGGAGTTGAAAATTTGCAGGTAGCTTCAAGTACTGAAATTTTCGAAAACCAAATAAATGGCGACCGAATAGTCGCCATAATTGTGTTAGTTTGTTAAACTCTTCTTATTTATAAAAAAAATAATGCAAGCACTGGTATTCAACCTTTTCTATACAGGGTATTTCAATAATTAACTCAGTCAGTTGTTTGTTTTCACTTGTTTAATGTTATTTTTACTTCGAATTATGAAAATATTTTTATTATATCATCAAATTCAAATCATATATTTAATTACTATCATAATTTTCATTAATGTTTTTAATGCTTCTTGTTAGAAAAACAGGATGCAATATGTGTTAATAGGATCATCATTTATTTTATTTATCTGTATACTCTTCGACCTAATGATATGCTCATCAACATTTCTTTAAAAAAATTATTCAACGACATTCGACATCAGTGCGGTTAGCATAAACCAGGGTCGGTAACGCCATTAACAAGAAATCTCACACACAAGCTTTTGATTATGTAATAATTAGTACAGAGCAATAAGTATGTTATTTTGGTCAGCTTCAAAAATTTTGCAGTATCGAACAGATTTTTAGATTATAAAGAATATCGATTCCTGGCAATATAAACTATTTGGAGATATGCCATCTTTTCTTATTATTTCGATTGTAACAAATTTTTGAGCCAATGATTAGCCAGGATAGAGACTAAATGTAAGAATTGTATTTGATTAACAATATAACAGTTTTTTTATATATTAATTTTTTGCCAAGACATTCATTTACGTCAGTAAACTATAGATCAAATCAAATCAAAAGTAATGTGTAAGCGCAAGACCAAAGTACAAGCCTGAGTGTGTAAGATAAATCGTCAAATACTCAAATTAGTCTTGTTTTGGTCTTGGTGCTCATGATTAGGTTTCAGAGAGACTATCATGGCCGATTCTCTGCTTCATCCAAGTTTTTAAATCGCATTTTTTCCTCCTTAAGTCGAGGGTGACTTGGAAAAGTCACGTAACAAAATAGGTTTACGAAAATCGAAGTTTTCTTGGAAAAAATTCGCAAATTTTAAATATAAACAACTCAATGGTTTGTGAAATACTTAAATTGTTAGAAAATGTTACTCTTTTTTAAAATAGCAATAAAAATTTGCTAGATAACTTATAACGGATTTTCTACTCTGAACCCAAACCCACAGATTTTCCATTTCCTTTAATCTCCAATTCGAATCTCAAATCAAGAATCTTGAAAATTTGTGCAAATAAAAGATATTTGAAGTAAAATTAGATTTTCTGATTAAACAAAACTTTTTTTAGATTTTTGAACTTAAAGCCAAGATGTTTTATTAATGCAAATATTTCACTCCTCGAAAAAAACTTCGGAATTATAATGGTGAAGTTTGGATCCAGGAGATACAGTTCAAAAAATCTGGAAATAGTGACAAGTTGGTTGTTGCAAAAATGCAATAATTTTTGCACTATAAATAACGAATTTTATTGTACTAAATTTGTAATGACTTATTTACTAAATACATTTAAATATTATTGCAACTTGCAATTACAACGATATACATTTTTTATATTATTTTATTAGTTTTCGTCGATTGTAAATAATTATAAAATTGTGTTTATAGTTATATTTATTAGGCATTTATAAATAAGCAGAACCGGCTTTTAAAGCCGCTTACACAATATTTTGTTTTAAGATAGACAGATTTGTGCAGAGTGGATTAAAGCATAAAAAGGGGTGTAATTGGTTGGATACCAATTTTGAATAAAACACTTTGAATAAAATCATTCGATACATAAAGTATTAGTTTCAAAAGAAAATTTAGTTTTGATTATTTTTTGTAATAAAAAATTGAATGAGATATGGTATAGTATAGTGTAATGTAAAATTTAATGTTAAAAATCGAGGCGCTCTTCTTGTATTCTTACTGCCGGTTTACCCAAAAAATATCTGGAACCTTGTGCTTTTTAACATTAAATTTTACGTAACAATTTTGGATAAAAGGCTTTAGTTTTCTTTATATGAAGTTGCCCGATTATTTAAATAAATAAAATAATTCAACAGTGGGCATATGTAACATTGATCTTATGGGAAAACAGTAGATGGATGATATGTTTTCATATATTTCTACAAAACTAGTCGGTGGAAATTTAAAAAAAAAGCTATTTCAATTAAAGCTACAGCGTTAATAAATTAATGAAAAGAAAAAAAACCCGTTGTGACCGACTAAATAAGGATGTAAGAGCACGGTAGTGGGGACACAAATTAAAAAATATATATATTTTTAATTTGATGGTGAACTATCTTATAACTTGACAATATAAGACGAAAACTAAGAATAAAATTTTTCCATATCTGGCGTAATTTTCAAAATATCGAAAAATAAAAATTATTTAGCTTTCGGTATTTCGAAAACCAAGGCAGATTTTCAAATATAGTTTTTCAAATCTAAGAAATATCCTTATCTTTTTAAATCCAATCCTGTATTGAAAAATTTAACTATAAGGAAAACATAATTTTTTTATAAGAATGAATGTTGGAGGGTCGTAATTAATTTGACATTAGTTGGAATTCCATTTCGCATGTTATTTTTTTTATATTACTTTAGCAAATTAGTGTATAATTTACGACCATTTGAAAACCTTACAGACCTTTTACATACGTTAACAAGAAAATATTGAAAAGTTTTTTTTTTCAATGTTTATATTATGTAAATTTGAAATTATATTTAAAATTTTTCTAAAAATAATACACTTATTCATGAAAATCCGTGTTCAATTTTCCACGTGTATCTTATAACGTAGAAAAACTTTTTTTTGTATTCTTTAAAAAAAAGAAGAATGTACATAATTCAAAACAGTAATACTTATTAACAAAAATCATGGATTTAGGCGATAAAATATTACAGGTACATGAAATTTTAAATTATCTTGAAAATCGTCTGTAACAACATCGGCTGTCCCGACATAGCGAATAATACTCATTGGAATCTTGGCCGATATATCGGCTATAACGACCAACGCATATTACATACTTTAGTTACATGTAAATACTTTTTCAGTTAAACAAAACAACGAGTCTTATTAACTCTATTTTGAACCTTATCAACTCATTCAACGGTTATAGCGACCAAACTTTCTAACCTACCCTTAAATGTTCTTAAGATTATTCTGATCGAAAGCTCCCACGGCTATAAAAATTTTTAACGAGTAGTTTTCGAACTACGGGTGATTAAAGGTACGAATATAATTTAGTTTTAGTTAATGGTAAGGAAAATGGATTTCTGTGAAACTTTTCAAACCGCCCCCGAAATATTCTTCAGATCGTTCTAATCAAAAAGTTTCTCGGCCACAAAACTTTTTAACGAGTATTCTTCGAACTACGGGCGATCAAAGCTACACACACATTATAGTAATATAGCCTGTAGCTCAAAAACTACTCGTTAAAAAATTTTTTTGTCGTGAGAGCTTTTGATGATCCAAAGAACTAAAATGTTCGGTTAGATGATGAGTTAGAAAAAGTTTAACAGAAAACCATTTTTCTATCTTTATAACGGGGTCCTTAACTTATCGTTTTTTGTATCGCAAACTTGATAAACAGGATTTTTTATCAGAAAATTACCGTTTATTTAAATCAGACAAAATTTGAGAGCGGTATAACAAAATCAATCTTTTTGGATTTGAATTATGTCGCCAAGTATATAAATGGTTATATTTTTGCACAATTTTATTTCATTTAATTCAATAATCGTCTGATTTAATCAATATGTTCAATTAAAAATTTGAAAAACATATCTCAAATTTAGAAAAATTATTTATTTTGATTCATTAAAATTAAATAAAATTAATGTCTGTTTATAGAGCAAAATCAATGTTTTGAGTTTTTAAGACGTCAATAGGTCAAAAATAGATTTTTTGGATAAGTTAACGAAGTTTGATACGATATGTATAATATACCAAGAAAATCGAAATAAATATCTAGAATCAATTTTTTTTTAGATTTTGATATTCGGCTTTTATTAGACTTATCGGAAATTATTCTGCCACACAGAAAGCAAAATAAATTGAATCCATTTCCATGGATTTTTTCCTAATTTTTAATATAATTTTTTTCAAAGATTTCTTCGATTTCTTTCTTTGACTTCGATTTCTTCGATTTCTTTCTTCGACTTCGGCTCGTACGGGATATAAAATGTAATAATTCAATTTTATGATAATTTACGAAAAATATATGTTTATTTTCTAAAATATATTAAAAATACAATGTTTCATTGATTATATACAAAATTATTTTTCCAAAACGACCGCTTTCCGTTGAAATTCTTGAATACATTTTTCTTAAGAAAAATAAATAATTTCTTCTCTTTTTAATGGTAAAAAATACAAGTCAATTTGAATTAGCTAAATATACAAAAATTGACTCATTGTCCAATTCACCAGCTTCCCGTTGATATTTTAAAGAACGTAGAATTAATTCAGGAATAGGCGGTGGTGTTGGTATGTGTACAGCTTCAGGCTCAAATCCTTCTTCTCCAGCATGATAGTTCACCGTGTATACAATATTATCAGGCCCTGTATATTTATAATATCCTGTTGCATCGGCGCCAGCATCATCTCCAGATCCAACTTGTTTACCAGTTTCTTCACCGAATATTCTATTTTCAGTTTCATATCTATATTAAAAAAGAATATTAAAGAAATATAATATTTTAAAAAACTAGTGTATTGGAAAATTTTTAAATAATTTTTTTCATTTATGTAAGCTTTGTATTTTGCAAGTAATCAGGCGTCTTCCAGATATCAAATTAAATTAATTAAATTAATATTATATTTTTCTTACCGCTAAAAAGCTATCATTTTTTTGTATTAAAGTTCGATTTTTCATTATATTTTTCCGTCTTTTATTAAAATATCTTTTCTATATTATTTTTCGGTAGTGTTGCCAGATTTCCCATTAAAACAGTAGAACTACCGTGTTTTGATTAGGCTCCCAAAATATGGCACAACAAATTACCCCCAAGTGCATTTACAAAGACTAAAAAAACGGGGAAGAATGTGAATTTGTATAAAAGGGCACGACAAAAGGACACCAAGTGCATTAACAAAGATTAAAAAAAGAAAAACCTTGTTATACCGCTTTATTCTTAATTTACCGTTTTTTTATTATTTGTCTCATCATACTGTTTTTTTTTCGTGATCTACCGTTTTTTATTATTTAGGTGGCGTGTTTATTCGGAAATATTTGATCCGATAAAATAATTTATACATACTTGTAATGATAATCTCCGTCGCGCTGTGGTTGTTTTTCGTCAACAATAATACGATAATTACGATTATCATATAATCCAGCGGCATTTCCTTGTTCCAAACCAATGGGTAATCCAAGTGTGGATTGTCCATATGCATCTGTATATTGACTGTTAATATCTCCAATACCAGGACCACTCACATATATAATATTCAATGGTGGTCGTGGAGTTGAAGGTGCTTTCGGAGCTATTGGAGCTAATGGATTGGGTCGACCTCTTGCAGATTGATCATTATTACTTGGCCCGCCAGGACCTTGTATATCTTTGTAAGGTGGAATTATATCTTTACTGCCTTTATACTTTCCCCCGCCAACATCAACATATTTATAAGGGTCAACTTTTCCAGAATATTTCCCTAGAAAATTAGTTATTCATTAGAAAAGTGATTTGGATAAAAATAAATATAGAAAATTACCTGAATCGTCGGGACGATATTTACCATCGTCATTATTGTAACGACCTGAGTTATCTGGTCGATATCTACCTGGGTCTTGTCTGTATTGTCCAGGTCTTAATGAACTTGAAGGTATGGATGGAATTGCTAATGGTATCGTTGGTATTGGAGCTGGTGAATTAAACTGACCTCTTGCGTATTGGTCATTATAACTTGGCCCGCCAGGCCCTTGGAAGTCTTTGTATGGCAAAATTATATCTTTACTGCCTTTATATTTTCCTCCGCCAACATCAACATATTTATAAGGGTCAGCTTTTCCAGAATATTTTCCTAGAAAAATAGTTATTTATTAGAAAAACAATTTGGGGTTAAAATAATATAGAAAAATTACCTGAATCGTCGGGACGGTATTTACCATCGTCATTATTGTAACGACCTGAGTTATCTGGTATATATCTACCAGGATCTGGTCTGTATTGTCCCGGCCTTGATGGGCTTAAAGGTATAGATGGATATTCCAAGCGGGATGGTTCTGGCCGATACCGTCCATCGTTTTGACCGAACACTGCTACACTTAACAGAGCAAAGATTACAAATACCTACAATCAAAAACAAAATTTTTAATTTTTGGCTATCCAAAAATAAAAGATAACTATACTAACCACAAGTTTCAACATGTTTCTTACTATAATTTCTAGTAAGAACTATGCGTATTGCAGACATTTTCGGTCCTTATATAATAATGCAATTTTGCGCAAGAATATTGACATTATACAATTGATTGCGGAAATTGTATTTAAAATCGACCTATGGAAAATCATCTTCGTATAAATCCTTCAAAAATCAAGGTAAAATTATTATAATGTAATGACTTACCATTTTCAATTTTGTGTGTGATATAGCTTTGATTATCCTTTCAACCATCAGCTTTAAGATACATAAAAAGATTCTTAAGTAATATGCATATTTGTTAATTCAGTATAGAGAATGTAATTGATTCGAGAATCCAAATCTTAACGTTTTATGGTCAGGAAAGGTCAATATTTCACTATTTAAGGCAGTTAGAAGAAGTTATTGTTATTATCTGGCGAATTGGATTTGTAGAAAGAGTGTTAATAATTTTTATACAATTGAATAAATTTTCATCGAATTATCGAAAATCTTACTTTTAAAAAAGTGTCGCCATCCGCCAAAGTTGGTGGAAGTGTCGGTGAGTTACGGTTTTACCAAGTTTCACCTATAAGAGATATGCTTTATGTATTTATATATGCGTTCTTATCTAAAGAGTGGACCATTGAAATCAATTATGGCTTTTGGAGAAAATGGAAACTAAAATGTTGCCCTATTTTGCATTCGCATGGGAAAATACGAAAAAATGTTTCATACAAATTTGTTTATTTTTTCATAGAAACATTTTTAATATTTCATTCCATCTCTTACAGTTTAAAAGATGAGTCCTACTAGCCAAAGAAACTATTGCTCTATGTTGCGCATTTACGAACTCAACTCGTCACGGCTTGACGCTATAAAAATTTTAACTTGATATCTCTTTTCGTTTTCGAGCTTTCTTGATCACGGATGGACAGGCGGGCGAGCCAACTGAAATGAACTAATTAAGTGATTGTATAAACATCTATAGATACCCAAAATTTTGTTCGTATCATTTGGGCTAAAATTAGTATATCTTGACATATACAGGGTGTTCCAAAAGTATGGAAACTCCTAGTTAATTTGGCAATGTTATCTCCTTGTCAATATTGGCCAGGATTGTACCTGCTTTAGATTTTCCTACATAATAAGATCTTTGACTTTGAAATGACCTTGAAAATTATGTTGAATGTCATATTTGGACGTAAAATTTTCTGTCCTTTCCTAATCATTTGAAAAATCGATTTTTGGTTCGCTTTAGCTTTAAGTTTATGTTCAAGGTCAGTTCCAAAGTCACCATTAGATTTCTCTTCAAAAAATGGTCGGATATGGTATTTTTCACATTTTCTGTCGCTAACTCTGCCATATTTCGAGGAGTTTCCATACTTTTGAGACACTATGTATTTCATATGTACGATGTATATAAAAATTAATATCTAATTTGTATGATTTATATTCTTCAGTCGTTCAATATTGTTTAAAATTAGAATTTTTTCTTATTTATATTTGGGATATAAAATAATAGTTCAATTTTAAAACAATTTATAATTTATGAAAAATATGTTTATTTTGTAAAATATATTAAAAGTACAAAGTTTTATTGATTATATTCAAAAATATTTTTCCAAAACAATCACTTTTCGTTGATATTCTTATTTAATACATTTTTCATAAGAAAAATAAATATTTTCTTTTCTTTTTAATAGTTAAAAAATACAAGTCAATTTGAATTAGCTAAATATACATCAATGGATTCATCGTCCAATTCACCAGCATCTCGTTGATATTTCAAAGAACGTAGAATTAAATCAGGAATTGGTGGTGGTGTTGGTATGTGTACAGCTTCAGCTACAAATCCTTCTTCTCCGGCATGATAGTTTACTTTGTATACAATATTATCAGGTCCTGTGTATTTATAATATCCTGTTGCTGCAACATCAGCATCATCTCCATTCCCAACTGGTATACCTCTTTCTTCACCAAATATTTTGTTTTCCGTTTCGTACCTATTACGTAGAGATATTAGATTAGAAACATAAAACATACTAAAAATTATTTTAAGTTTTTAATAAATTGATTGATTGAAAATTACGGAGTTGTTAATTACAACTATAGGGGATTATTTCCAAATTTTTGCTGAAAAGTAATCTTTTTATGTAATAAAAAAATATACTTCCTAGTTATTGAAATAAATACCACGATACTCGAAATAAAATTTTTTAAATTAAGGTTCCAAAAAACTGTAACATCTTTTAAAAACTATCGCTTGTTGAAAGTTTCCTTCTTTTCAGCAAAATGGTGGTCTTTTGTTTTAAGTTGGAAATATTAGCCTTAATTAAAGACTTTTTTTATTTTATGACTTTCCTTATTCTTTGTTTCTATAACATAGCTTTAAAATAGGATGGTGAAGGCGCTAGGCCACTTTTTTTAACCGACGGATATCTATAGTTGCGTCAAGTCAATTATGCTTTACGCTACAATAATATCAAAATTTTTTTTATTTAAACCGAAAACTTTGAATTTTTTTACTTAAAATTTGTTACTCATTTTAAACCTAAAACGTGCCTTAATATATTTCTATAAAACAAGAAAAAAATTTCAAAAATTATTTTCTAAATTAAGTTGAAGGGTTGATTCAGCAGTGCCGATACTTACGCGAAGACCAAAATCACTATTAATTAAAGTAATTTTTTCTGCGCCGTCACAAATCGAACGCGCCAACTTTTACGGAATTTTTATTCATCACAAAATAACAATAATTTATGTAAGTCTGTAATTTATGTAATTCTTTGCTCTTTGCGTATCCACGAAAAGGAAAAAATTGCCGCAAATGTTTATAATTTAATAGAGAATTATTTCGAAAAATCACTACCAAGACACAAAATGTACTTCATTTATCGTGAAGATAAAGACATTTATTTTGAAGATTTATGTTTTTTAATCTATTATTTTGAGTTAACTTTCATCTCGTACCCTTGCGACTTCTAATGGTTTAGTTAAATCTAATTTAAATCAGCTTAATAAAAATTTAAAAAAATCCTTTTCGAAAAATAATTGAGTTTTTTGAATTTCATGAAGTTCTTTGTACATACTTGTAATGATAATCTCCGTCGCGATGTGGTCTTTTCTCGTCGACAATAATACGATAATTACGATTATCATACAATCCTGCAGCACTTCCTTGTTCTAAACCACTGGGTAACCCAAGTGTTGATTGTCCATTAGCGCCTGAATATTTATTATTAATATCCCCAATGCCTGGACCATCAACTTTCACGAAATTCAATGGTTGCACTACAATTGGAACTTTTGGAGCTTTTGTAGTTTGGCCACCATAATTGGGACCATTGGATCCTTGTGAGTCCTTGTATGGTGGAATTATATCTTTACTACCTTGATACTGCCCGCCGCCAACATCTATATGCTTATATCGTCCTAGAAAAGTAATTATTTATTAGAGAAGAACTCATTTATTATTGTTAGAGAGTAGGACTTTTTGAGACAGAATATAAAAGAATAAACTTTATATGTCGTTTCTTTAATTTTATATTTTTATTCTAATTTATAAAAATTAACTATGTAATTTTAATAAAAAAAGTCTCTAATTTCAGAGCAATAAAAGTTTATTTCTGCCAAGGGTCCGTACTCTCAAAGAATAATAAATTTACTTTATTTTGAAAAAAATACCTGAATCATCTGGATGATATTTGCCATCGTCGGACGGACGATATTTTCCATCGTTATTACTGTAACGTCCTGTGTTATCTGGTCGATATCTACCTGGATCTGGCCTGTATTGTCCAGGTTTCAATTGATAGGAGTAACTTGTTGGAAGCGTCGGAGGCTTGTAATATCGTCCATAGTTTTGAGCGTACACTACACTTATCACAGCAAATATCACAAAAACCTGTAGGCGAAAAGTTCAATTAATTTTCGGGTCATTACAAAAACAAAAAAAAAGATGGTTTACTGACCGCAGAAAGTTTTATCATGTTTCTAATTCTAAGATCCAATGTGAACTAGATATGTTGTTGCATGGAGGGTCCTTATATTATAATGCAATTTTGCGCGATAATATTGACTTTATCTACTGTCGATTATGTAGACAGATTCATAATTTTTTCTTTCTTTATTTAAAATCGCCGTATGGGCGTATCGTCGTATTGGTGACATCTTCATATAAATATTTCAAAGGAAAATTTTTTTTCCAATTATGACTAGATGCCAATAATAATTAATTAATTAATTTGATGTGTTTATTTATTTTTGTACAGTGTATTCAAGTAATTTCTTACAAATCTAAGCATAAGTATAAAAAATAATTCGATACTGCCCTTTTGCATCTTCGGTGCAGTAATTTTGTATGTTACCTTATCGTAATTTTAAGTAATTTTCTTCTGTAAGTATTTTAGACCGTCAGTTCGTACCAGAAAAATATAATAATGGACAGATATACAGCCACAAGCAACAGAAGAATGTATAAAAGAAGTTTAAAATTAACATTTGCTTGTACAACACAGAGCAAAACTTTTTACAGCCATTCATTTGAATAAAAGGCAAGATTGTTATCGTCTGCCAATCAATACACTAAAAATTGCTTGGCAGACGGTTTACTCGAGTACAAACTTTAAAAAAACAATATTTTTTACCGCCATTTTTTAAATTTTTTTTATTGTTATTGCTTTGATCCTCGATCCTCGAAATCCCGTTCGCGGTCGTTTAAATCGCTTTAATTTGTAGCTGAGTATCTCGCGATTTAAAGTACCAAAAATTCTGCAACTTCGTGATTTCACAACATTATTCTGTGAAAAAAAAATAGGCTAAATCTGTCGACTGTAAGTGCTTTCATGGTGGAAATATCTTTAATATAAAAAATGTTTCTTGAGAAAAAATAAACAACTTTTGTTTAAATTTTTTCAAAAACTGTTTAAAGTAAATACCGTTTTTTCCCTTTAGGGTCCAAGTTAAGGCGAAACTTAAGTACAAATTTTTTTCAAAGATACAGAATTAAAATTTTTGTGGGTAGCTTCATCTTCGAGTTTATTGATTCTAAATTGATAATTTTCGGGGAAAAATTTCTTAGAAAAAATTTCAAAATTTTCGAGGAAAAGTGGTTTCTATTTTATCTTTTTGTTTGTTTAAACTTATTTATTATAAATAATAGAAACATTGATATTCATCACTGAATCTATATATTTAGGTATTTCAACCATTAACTCAGTCAATTTATTTATTTCACTTATTTTTAAATTAGGTTAAAACTACTAAAGTTTATTATGAATTATTATCTCAGATGTTAACCGGTCATTGTCTTTAAAATTCAGAATTAATAAATTTCAAAATCATACAAATAAAATTAACTGTTTTCATTAAAAATAAATGTAAAATTACTTTCTCTTTATAACGGAGAGAGTTGAAATTTTTTGCATCTATTATGAAACTAAAATGCACTTTTAAATTAATTTTATGTTTTCCATGCTTACTTGTCCTGATTACCTGATTTCTGATTTCGAAAAGAGTAATAGTTTTTTCGAATTTTATTTACACGATTATTTAAAACTTTTAAAATACTTTTCCCTTCGAAAAATGTTTTTTTTAAGATGATATTAAACTGAAATCTCATATTATTTAGAGATTATATTAAGAAAATAACTAATGAAATTTTCCTCAATGAAACTCAATTTCGCAGACATTCAGTTCAGTTTTTTTTTTTATATCATTCCTTAAATTCTTATTATCCTATTTAACAAAATTAATGGAATAATTAAATAATTAATTCTTTTTAAGAAAATTAAAAATATTTTATTTTCTTTCGTATTTTCGTAAAACAAAACAAGCAAAAAATATATATTATATAAATATATAAATAATAATTAATAAATAGAATTATTTTTATAAAACACCCGCTTTCCGTTGGTATTCCAAAGCACGGAGAATTAGTGGGGGTATTGGTGGTTCGGTTGGTAAGTGAGCACCTTCAGCTACAAATCCTTCTGGTCCAGCATGATAGTTCACTGTGTATACAATATTATCAGGTCCTGTGTATCGATAATAACCTGTTGCTGCAGCTCCAACTTCGTCTCCAGATCCAACTTGCTTACCGGTTTCTTCAGCGAATATTTTATTTTCCGTTTCGTACCTAATAACAAACAAATTTTTAATAAGAATACAAAATAAAAAAACATTTTTTCAAAAACTTTTTTTAATAAATTGTTTAATTGAAAATTACCAAGTTATTAATCTAAATTTATTTGACAAATCTTTTGTATTGCCTGTTAAATATTTTATAAAGCTGTAAATTGACCTCGAAATTTAATTAAAGAATACAAAATCCAACTGGTGTTCGATTTTTACGATTTTACGATAAAAGCGCAGAGAAATAATACATTTTAAAACACCTTCACATTATTATTAAATCCTAGCTAGACGTAACTAGAAAAAAAAGGCTAAAAAGGCGAAGGTGTATAGACGCGTCGAAATTATAATTCAAATTATATTCAAATTCACCCAATTAATATAAAAATCAACGACAACGCTGGAATCTAAAGTTTTTGAAAAATTCATAATAGTACAAGAGCCGAATTAGGGTCGACCTTCGTCCATTTGTTTACCGAATGAAAGTTATTTCTTATGGGTTGCCTAAACGTTATTTTTTTATAAATATTTCATGAACAATCATATACCACCATATTTGCAATAAAATTAGCTTTATTTAAGAAATCCGAGTCAATGAATTAACAGATGAACGTAATTATTATAATCAACTTATATAACACACAGGATGGGTTATTTTAATCTATAATGGCTAAAAGCTCGTTTTGTAGTTAACCAATCAAAAAACAATAAAAGTTGCAAAGCTTGATGGTGGACATCATGTTCTGGCATCAGATTGGACCTAGTTCTTGGGGTGCTTTAATAGCCAATTTAGATTCTAAACAGTAAGAGATAGAATAAAGTTGATCGTCATAAAAAAACCAACATCTGATGTCAGAACATGATGTTCCCTATCGAACTCTGCAACTTTTGTTAATCAAGCTATTTTTTTGATTGGTTAACTACAAAACGAGCTTTTTGCCATTATAGATTAAAATGACCGACCCTGTATACACAAAATATAACTTTCATTTGCTAAACAGATGTCTAAGGCAAACAACCTCTAGACTATAAACACAACAAATTACACTTCATTTCTCTTAAATGCTTTGCTTTCGAAATCTTCCCAAATAAAAATTTAATTGCGTAGATTAGAACGGAAATAAAAAATAAATTTCTTAAAATAATTTGTTCTTACTTGTAATGATAATTTCCCTCCGTGTCTGCTTCTTTGTCGTCAACAATAATACGATAATTACGATTATCATATAATCCTGCTGCACTTCCTTGTTCCAAACCACTGGGTAATCCAAGTGTGGATAGTCCATTACCATCTGCATATTCGCTATTAATTTGTCCAATACTTGAACCACTAATTTTGTAATTATATAATGGAGCTTTTGGTGCTTTATTCGATTGTCCACTATTACTTGGACCATTTGGACCTTGTAGATCTCTATATGGTTCAATTATGTCTTTACTACCTTGATATTGTCCACCGCCATTATCTTGATGTTTGTATGGATCGTAGGTACCCGAATATTTTCCTAGAAAAATAATGTTTCATTTAGAATAACATTTTCGAAATTAAATTTAGAAAAATTACCTGAATCATCGGGACGATATTTGCCATCGGAACCAGAATATTTTCCTAGAAAAATAATGTTTCATTTAGAATAATGTTTTGGAAATTAAATCTAAGAAAATTACCTGAATTATCGGGTCGATATTTGCCATCGTCAGTTGGACGATATTTTCCATCGTTATTACTGTAACGTCCTGTGTTATCTGGTCGATATCTACCTGGATCTGGTCTGTATTGTCCAGGTCTCAATTCGTTTGAGAAAATGGATGGGAGATTTGAGTATATGAATGGACGTGGTGTAGGTTGGTATCGGCCATCGTTTTGAGGTCGGTATCGTCCATCGTTTTGAGCGTACACTACACTTAACACAGCTAATATCACAAGTACCTATAATCATAAAGTAAATTAATTATCGGATCTATGTAGAGAAATTAAAAAGTTTTACTGACCACAGTTAGTTTCATCATGTTTGAATGTTTCTAATTCTAAATTCAAAAATGAACTACATTATCTGTTTGAAGATCGGGTCCTTATATTATAATGCAATTTTGCGCAATAATATTGATATTACCAATACTCTTGATTATGGAGACAGATTCATAATTTTGTCTATCTTTGTTTAAAATCGCCGTACGGGACGTATTGATAGGTGACATCTTCATACAAATCCTTCAAAAATCAAGGTAAAATAATGTGATTTACCTTTTTTAATTTGGTTTGTACACAACTTGGACTAGCCTAAAAAATCCGCCTCCAAGTCAAAACTATATCGCAATCATTGATGTTTTAATTAATTAATAAGTATGTATATTATAAAAATTTGTACAGTGTCTTCAAGCAGTTTTGTACAATTTAATTAAAAGTAAGTATATATATATACATACTTATGACTAACATGCAAAGAGCCAAGCCTCCTAAATTTTGTTGTAAGTTCCGACATTAGTAAATACCAATAGAGTAGTCAGTAATTTCTTACCCTATACCTACGCTTAATTGAATTTCCGCAAACGGTAGCTTTGAGTTTCAAAACATATTTGGCAAATTCAAAATACCATTATTTACTCTAATTTGAACAGCGTTTAAGATACCCTCGAAGTTTTCAGGATTGGATTGAAATTTTAGATCTTAAAAACGATTATAAAAAATTTGATTGAAAACAAAAATTTTTTTGTTTTCCTTCTTAATCACCTAAAATAAAAACGGTTTGGGAATGGCTTAAGCAGTTCTTTGTCATTAAATAAGACAAAATAAGTGATTTACCAGACCAACTTAAGGATGCCAAAATCAAATGATGTCAGTAAAACTTCTTGGACTCGCACTCTTGGAGATTTTTGGTTCTCTCAACAAGAAAAACGGCCATCGTTTGGAATTTTTTCATTTTATTCTTATTGAATTTGTTATCATTAAAAAATTGTTCGCTTCACGAAAAATGTATTGTTTTTTTACTAAAACTGGAAAAGTACGTTTTGACCACAAAATCTCTGGAGGAAATAGTTTATTTCACACTGAACGGATAATTTTTTTAAATCACACAGAAAAGTCTAGAATGCTTATCATTTTTCATACAAGCACTTAAATAAAAATAAATTTAGCAGCAGCCAGATAATGTTGCCAAAATTGATTTTTCATACTACAATTTTGAAAGATCCTGTAAAAAGAATTCACACTTTGAATACCAAATAAAAAAATGTTATATATTTTTTTTATTAATTTAATTATTGGTAATTTTTTTGTGTACAATAATTTTTTATGAAAAAAGTTGAAAAACAATGCTCGTAAATTGAATCGTTCAACTTGGAAAATTATAAAATAATATCACCGTTTCGTATTCAACTATCACATCTTTAATTAATGTAAATAGGGGATCCCACAAAATTTTTTTTATCAATTCAGAAAATCTTACTTAATCTTAGTATGCAAGATATGAAAGTTTAAAATTCATAATTAAACAAAAAGGAAGATATCCACCAGTGACGTCATACATGGGTATCGTCATAGAAATTACATATAAAACTTAGTTTTGCTAAAAGGAGATGGGCTACCTTTGAATTCAATCTTTGACTGCTTATAACTTCTTCATTTTTTAATCAATTTTAATTTCCAAATTTTGTCATGACATCAAGTCTAGTTTTACATTTTTATGGCTAATAAGGTCAATTCTACATTAGGATTATCCCCTATTGCATATAATGTATTGGTAAATTGCATTATCAAATTGTATTTGATAACTTTATTACATAATACATTGAATTTTGGCACACTCAATTTTGTTAAAACCAAAAGTTTTTGTATGCCGTGTGAAATACTGTTATTCATAATTAGCTCTCCTTTAAAAAAATTATGTAAAATATTAAAAAAACAAAATTGTCAAGAATAGAACTGTTGCACAAAAGGTTCCGTATTGTTAGTAAGCAAAACTCGCATTCCCAAGATTAGATTATATTTAAGTTAAGAGTATGCCTTTTAGAAATGTTGCTTCAGAAATCACCTTTGCTTCAGAGGTGCTCCAGAAGCACTATAGATTTAATCAACATTAGGCTATTTCTGAATGACACGTATTTATTTCACATGAGTGGAAACCAGTCCATTCCCAGAAATGGTGACCGGATGACCAGAATATATATTCACACAGAATATGTATTCCAGAGATTGATTATGTGCATTATGCTGATTGAGTTTACACTGCCAGAATGCAGTTCAGTTAGAAACGTCAAATGATTTTCCCCAGCTGGAAACAATTTGAAGTCCTTTTTCATAAAACACCAGGAATTTTATAAAAGCCTTTGCATGGCCTTAACCATGAGTATGTGCTTAAGAGCGGTTCTCATTACCCAAACCCTTGAGTTTTTGGTAACAAGTTATTATTATTACACCGGGAAAAAGAGTAAATATTACTCCAATTCTAGCAGTCGACTTGTATCGAAACCATTTTTTCGAAAGTCGATGGGTTTGGGGCTAATACATCATAAAAATTTTATGATCTTAATCAATTTTAGAAATATCGTCATATGCTAAAAGAAGTGAAAGATAAAATTTTTTACAATGCGTGTATGTTCTCAATGCTTGAGCATTATAAGCAAGGAGCCAGATACCTTGCTATAACTGAGAGGAGTCAGAGATGGGTGATTGCAGGTTTTCCAATATATTGGCTTAGTAGGAGGGTGTGTACTGTGTGATGCCAAGAACGGCAGGTGTAGATAATCAAGCAATGAATAATATACAACTTTTTACTGTATCGGACATTCTTAATGTGTTCGATCGGGAACACATAATAGTAGTGAATGCGTATCTCTGCTTTATTCTTATAAAATGAGTATTCTATCTTCAATTGAGCCGTCATATCTAAAAGAAAACGAATTTTTTTTTTCGCAGAGATTGTTTATAGATACCAACTTTTTAACGAAAACAAATAAATGAAGTGAATTACAATCCTTAACAATAAATCTCCGATTCCCGTTAATTTCGTTTTTCTGAAACGGCATCCTAGATAAAGAGGTGTTTGTTTTAAGTGTCCAAAAACATTAATTCAATGATTAATGAAAAAGATGTTCATAATTCACCTGGTCAAACCGGATTTCTATCCAAATCTAGATCGTACTGCCGAAAATAGTATGATATTATGTGGTACTTCCAACATACTATATTCAAACATAATTTATTTGACAAATATTTAAATTTTTGTATATTTGTCAAATATAATTATCATTGTTTTTAATTTAGACCTTGTCAAGAATGTTTCAAAAGATAAATTTAAATAATTATAATTGCTGTACAAAATTTTAGAATTTTTTATTTATTTTTGTATAATTGTTAAATTATGCAGTTTTTTGAAAAATATTTACAAAAATTAGAAAAACTGCAATAAAACTCAATAGCAAAAACATTAAAATTAATTAATATTCAATAGATAATTGAAATTATTGCATTCGCAGAACCAATTTTGTTTCCACAAGGATAAAATTCGACATACGGGAGCTGCGTAGGCTTAGCAAATTTTCACCAGTAAAATGTACAACATTATTTGTTATACATATTTTTTGTATACCTAGCGTCTAATTCACCCATTATTAATATATGGTTTCTACAAGACGTATACTTTTACCAACGAAGGTAAAGGTATATCATACAATTCGGCAGCTGTTCTGACTTGCTTCCCTCCTGTAAGCCTTTGAGCCTTCTAAACTAATATTAAAATGAGTATGACGCCAATAAAGTTTCATTTTAAAAGCTTTTATTTATTTTTGCCTATCCGTAATTTGTTATCAAATCTTGCAAGTTAAATTTGACTTCTTAGTTTCGAATCCAGCTGAAATGTTGCATGCGTATGTAAATCGGATAACAAGACATTTTTATGATAAGTATGATCTGATTTTCCTATCGGTTCTACCATATTTGTTATACTTACATACTTTTGTTAATTTTAAAATGAAAAATTTTAATAACAAGTGAAAACAAACAATTGACTGAGTTAATTGTTTAAGTTAATTGTTTACCATGTATAGACAATGTTGATTACGCAATCGTAGGTTTTTTTGGGTCATGTATGTAAAGAACGGTGACTATCTTTCTTATCCACGCATAAATACATGTCACACACACATAACTCATATTCTTATATAATACATACTATATAATTTGCGCTTAATTTGCGCCCTCACGGATAAACAGTGATGTTTACGAAAAAATGTTTCGGACAAAAGTTGTTTATTTTTTTTAAAAGAAAATTTTTTACATTTGAACTTTTTTTCTATCTCTAACGCTTTACAAGATGGGTACTACGACCCAAGATCCAATTGACCATGTTACCCTCATTTACGAACACGACATCACTTTTTACGTCCCGAGCTCGTAAGTTTAAGTAGAATAAAAGCTTGTGTATAAAAAAGTATTTTTTATTTAAATTTTTTTTCGAAATGCTTTTCTGCATCATCAAATCAATATTTTAAACTGTGAAAAAAGAATAAAAACTTAAGTTTCTTCTAAATTAAAACAATGTAGATGATGTGTTTTTTTAATCCAGAAATTAATTCTAAAAAGTATTTTAAAAACAGATATGTTCATTAAAATATAATCATCCAACGTAAAAAAAAATATATTTAAATTAAAAGTAAAAATATCTTTGAATTTTGAAATATTGATGAATTTTGAAATAATCATAATATTAAATTTTGAATATTTTATATTTTAATTAAATGTCAATTTCAAATGACAATAATAGACTAACAGAGCGATCTTCAAATTGAATATTCATTAAAAAAAATATACATATAAAAAAAATTTAAAATTTAGATCATGAACAGAAATAATTTTTTATTATAAATCGAAGTAGATGAACTTCTTCTTTTTAAAATGTCACATTATGAATAAATTAATTTTTATCACTTAATTAATTAAATTGATAATTAGATTTTGTCTTCTGCATCAGTGCATTCATATTAGTTTGTTATTGTCTTCCTAACTGATCATAAACAGAAACAAAAATTATGGGTGAGAAAAGAATTTAATTTTTATTTTAAAGTTTTTTTTTTTAAACAGCTTTTTTTTTATCAAACTCAAAAACAAATACTTCATAAATTAATTTACATTTTTTAAACATAATTAAAGCTTGTTTTAAAAAATATTTTTTTAAATTTTTTTTAAGAATCATTATTTTTAAACTCCGACAAAAAAAGTAGTTTTAACTTAAAACTCATCAACATCAACTCGAATCCGGTTTAATCGAGATGATTATTCTTTTCTTTTCTTTTTAAAGGACCTGAGAATTTTGTGAAAGCCAAAAATTAAATTAAAATATAAGTTAAAGAATTTTAAACAGTTTTATGCCTGAAGTTTTTAAAGTTTTGTCAACTTTGTTTGTATAATCGCCAATTTGGGTATTTAGCCTAAAAATTTTGAATTGTAGCCTAGGGCTACCACCTCTCTAGATTTGATCGGGAGGCTCCCGAAATCGGGTTGTGTCTCTCGACTCCCGATATCAACATAAATTCCCAGAGTTCAATAAAAAAAAGGTATTTTTTGATTGATAAATTTCAAGTTAAAAATTTTTAATTGCGTCGTTTCTTAGAGTTATGATTATCAATTATTATTAAACAATGATTTTAAAAAAATAAAAAAATATTTATTAACAAAATCTATACACAATTTTAAACAGCCAGAAATTGAAAAAAAATATTTCAATTTTTGTTAATTACAAAAAAAATTGCAAATTCTGTATTACAGAATTTTTTTCTAGGAATATTTTTCTACAATAAACCCATTTTCCGCTTTAAATCTAAAGACCGTTGAATTAATTCTGGTATAGGGGGTGCAGTTGGAATGTGTTTGCCTTCTGGGACAAAACCTTCAACACCAGCCTTGTAGGTAACGATGTACACATTACTATCTGGTCCAGTATATTTGTAATATCCACTTTTGTGTTCTTCCTGGTCCGAAACTACTTCACTCTTTTCTTCACCAAAAATTTTATTTTCAGTTTCATATCTGAGTGGAACAAAAAAAAAATTAAATTTGCTCTGCTTAAAATTACTATGCCAAGAGAAAACTTACTGGTAATGGTATTCGCCTTCTGGAGAGATGTCTTTATTGTTGATAACGATACCGTAGTTATATTTTTCATATAAGCCATCAGCATTGGATTTTTCTAGACCTTGAGGTACACCTAAGGTAGAATATCCTGCACTATCAACGTATTTGGAATCAGCGGCTGGTAATCCAACACCAGATGTTGATGGTCGATAGACAGCAGAGTTGGATTCAACTTTCGCACCTTGATCAGGAGTTTGACTGCCTTGATATCCACTTCCTGATTTGTCTCCTTTGTAAGCACCTCCTGGGTATTGTTTATCCTTATATGGTTCATATGGAACATTTTCTCCTTTGTATTGTCCACCTCCAACATCTTTATGCTGATAAGGATTGTCGCTACCATCATAAAAACCTACCCGGAATAAAAACATTAAAATACGATACATACCGGATTTTACTGAATTGAAAGACACAATTTAAAAGTGAAATTTACAAAATCCCTACCGCTCAGATTTTTTTGAAACATAGCTAAGAACATCTCTCTCTCTCCAGCAAATTCCCTTTCAAAAACGCATTCAAATCGATTCACATTTACAACCAAACTTACACCACCTCTTTTTATGTCGGGGGTTGAACTGATTTTGATAAAACCTGTCTAGAAAACCTGCTTTCAAATTAAAAAAAACTGTATTTAAATCGGTTTACCCGTTTAAGAGCAACGGTACCACAGACAGGCAGACAGACAAACAAACAAGCACACGCGCACCTACATATCGGTTAAACTTATAGCTACTGTAAATTTTTTATAGACACTGACCGGAAATTCATAAGATACACATATATAAAGTTTTTGGGCGTAGGCTTCCAGACTATAAAACAAATTTTTGAAACTAACCTGAATTTTCACTAACGTATTTTCCATTAAAATATGGGGACGAGGAGTCCGTACCCCGAAAACCCAAAACGTCGAAGGTCGGGTAAAACAACTTGTTATTTGTTTTTCGATTATCTTTTTGTTCCAAAAAAGGGAAATATTTCAATTAGAAGATTGGGAGCGCAATGACAAATTTTTCGAATCCCTTGAATAAGAATGCGTCTCTACTTGGAATTTTCTTATATAAGACACTGACCGCAGAGTCATAAGATACACATATACAAAGTTTTTGGGCGTGGGCCACCGAACTATAAAATCATTTTTTTGAACTAACCTGAATTATCTCCAACGTATTTTCCATCAACATATGGACCATCTACATATTTGCCATTAATATATTTTCCATGCCCTGAATCCTTGTATCGTCCACTTGCATCTGTGTATTTATATTTACCAGCATCACCTGCTTGGTAACGACCACCGGCTCCTGGTTTGTAGCGACCATCGGTAACGGGTTTGTATCGACCATCGGTTACTGGTTTGTAGCGACCATCGGTAACGGGTTTGTAGCGACCATCGGTTACTGGTTTGTAACGACCATCGGCTACTGCCTTATAACGACCTCCATCGTTACCTGGAGTGTAACGACCACTGTTGTCCACACGTTTGTTTGAGGTGGCTACATTTCCAAATGAACTTGTACGGTATGGACGATAAGTTGTGGTTCGTAACGCTGGTTGATAACGCCCTCTGTTTATCGAACTTGATTGACGACCGAATGAGGAAAATGCGAATGGCTTTTGGGTTTGGCATATAGCAATGCCAACCAAAAGTAGAACTTGGAAAATCTTAAATTAGAATTTTTGGATTAATATTCCATTGTTAGGACTCTATGTGGTTTTGTTACTTACAATTAATCGCATGATACCCGCCTTCGGTTAGGGAGGTACTTTTAACTACAAAAAATTAACTGGCATTTTTGTTTGTGCTTTATATTTATAGACGTGGCATTAGTTAAAAAGATGAATTTTGAATTTCATGTTATGCAAATTCAATGATTAATTTTTTATATTAAAAAAATTAATTGAAAACAGTGGAGTCGAAAATTTATTATGAAATAAAAATAATAAAATTAATTTTCGGAAAATTTGATTGCTTATTTAACGGCTTGAGAGGGCCTTTTTAAGATTTACGGTTTGATTGAAATCGTATGTCGAAAACTATTGCCAAAGGAAATAAACTTTTGGAAATTTTGGTGCCAGAATTTGTTAAGTTTCCAAAGAAATTGTTGCCAATTTTGAAAGAGGCATTTGACGATTTAATGGCCCGTTCTTGAATTAACTGCACTGAAATTTAAATATTGGATATAATCATATTTTTGAAACTATTTTTCTAATTGTCCAAAAGTCTAAATTATGCTTGAAAAATTTTATCTTTTGCAAATCACCCAAAAATAAAACAGGTATGAGGTGTTGAATTTATGTTTTTTAAGGCCAGCTTGAGATTTAAAGCCAGCTTGAGATTTAAGGCCAGCTTCATTTCATATTTGTAAAAATTATGAAAGCTTACTATAATCAACACTTTTAAAATATATAAATATATACCATAATCTCTCTTTTAGCCAAAAACTTAAAATAAAAAAAAAATCTAAACTTTAACTCATTCTGTTAACAGATTTCCTAATAGGTATCAGAAACTAGACCTAATAAAAAATTAATTATGCTGTTATAATAATTATTTGACATTAATTAAAATAGTTCTTCAAAGAAATAAAAACCTACGCATTCTTTAAATGACCTCTATTATCTATCATCAAGAAAAACAAGAGATTTATAATTACCTTTAAACCCTGACAATAATCCGATTATTTAGAAATTTTTCTTAAAGTGAATATTCTCATTAATTATTCAATATTAAATTTAGTAATTTTGGACTAATTATAATCATTGTTTAAGAAAATATTTTAGGTGATAGTGTAATGATAACACAAATAATTATTGCATCTGTTAGCGATTGAAAATAAAAAATTGCTCCTAAAAATAATGTTACAAAATATTTCGAGAGTTCATATTATGTAGCCACTATTTATTAAATGGCCAAATCACGTAACTAAATTCAATTTTTATATGTTTCTTTGTTAACTCCGTATTATAAAACTAATTTTGAAAAAAAAAACTTTCTCTACAAAACTCACAATCCAAATGGATTGAGAGTTTATTGTACATATTTATCGATAATCCATATTCACATCTAAACCAATCATTCTTACTGTCTTAGAAACGATCGCTAATGAGCCCTAATTTTTAATTAAGTATATCTGTTATTTTAAATAAAAACTTAAAGTTAAATTTACGCTGTTTTGAAATCTTAAAAAATATTTGAGTGTACACATCTAAATTCCACATATATCTATCTTTCAACTCTAAATGCATTCATTAATTTATTAAGATTTCACTTATTCAAATTTTTAATTGCAATATTATGCAGTGACCTATTGTTTTGATATTACACTAACATTATTAGGATGCATTTAGAAGTCCCAGTTATCCTTGGGCAAAACTTTTTATTAATAATAATCATATTTACAATAATTACCGTTAATAATATTTCTACTATTTATTCATTAAATAATTATTATTAACTAAACATTTAAACCATCAACTTATCAAATAAATTTTTTGTTGCTTACTAAATATTTACTTAACAAATAAAAAAAAACACTGAAACGCTAATGAGATTTTTATAATAATTTTTATTCATTTTTAAGTTTTTGTTTAAAAAAATTTTAACAAATTATTGTCAACAGAGGACAACTTTTTGTCGTTGATGTAAATTATTTTTTTAATGCATTACAGAATTAATAAAGATAAAAATTTTTTATTCAGTGAATCATTGTGCCCACCATTTTTAAAAGTGCGATATGTATTTCAAGGGTTTAGTGGTACAAAAAATCAAATAAACCAAGTATGTAATCCTACTTAATTTGAGACAAACTTTTCAAATTTGTGATCAAAATTAACGTAGCTCTTACAGGTTTCAATAATGTGGAGTCCTGATCCCGGAATTAAGCACATAATGACCCAAAATTAGTAGATTTCAAAAAAAATTACAATAAGATCTGATCAAATTTGCCTGTGTTATCAAAAAAATCGAGTTTTTAGCTTTATGACGTCATCAGCCATAAGTTACAAAGCCCTAAATAAATAAAACAGATATCCGCAATTAGAACATTTGTTTTTTATGGTAACAGAAAGGTTACTGAAAATTTGATGATGCCATTATTGAAAAATAATAAATATTGATTCAAGTAAATCAACTTTTTATTTATTGATATCCGTTTTCATTTAAATAACCGTTAAGCATCTATACAGTGTTTCAGAATTATATGGAACTGGTTTTCAGAAGTGTTCTCTGATATAAAATACTGGATAAATGTATTTTATATTCAGGAAAACGCATTTTGCATTTCACATCACCAGCAAAAAAGTCCAATTAAATTTCTAGTAATTCGGTAAATGTGCCTCGATGTGGAAGGAGCTAAAACAATTTTAAATGAGCTTAAAAAATGAGTTTGCTTTCTACTAAGAATTTTCTTTACCAAAGATAATAAGTTAATTCGATCATTTGAAACGTTGGCACTTTATAAATATACTTGCGAGCAAAAAAATTATTATTTTCCCTCAAAATTGACCTCAAAGTTGCTATTACGTAGCGTTTCGTAAAAATCAATTTTATTTTTCTCGTTGAATTTAGATTTTATGCCTTACAACAAATAAAAATACTATTGGACGATTAAAACCAAGCTTAAAATGATATAGTCTTATTACCAATATTTTTATTTAAGCGCCGCGCCATACAATCCTGAACCATCCTGTATAAAACATAATATAGCAGATTTTGTTTATTTTTTTATTATATTTTATTCTTTTGTCGAAAATTATTCACCTTTGCTGGTATAAAAAATTTGTATTTTTTTTATTTTCAAATGACCAATCCTGTCTAATATTAGTTAATCTCAAAGGCATGTAGATATATATGTTTTACAAGTTGACATTTTTGTCTAGTAAAGCAAAAAATGATTCATGGGTTTTACATGTTTTTCTGTATGGTAAGATCCTTCAGGTTTACGTGAATGACGTACATTTCGTATCATTATTTGCATTTACATTTCACACATAAGATAAGCATATCACAGGTAAAAATAACAATGTCCAAACGGAAGTGGAACTGAACCTAAAAATTTTTTGTATGTTCAAACTTTTTCGAAAGTGGTTCTCAAAATGATTTTTAAATGGCGCTCATTCGATTCGATTTTTTTTTTCTTTATGCTCATATAAATATATCAACTCTGAGAAAAGTCTCTTAAAGGGAATGAAAGTCGAGCAATTCAGCTTTGTGTCTATAAAGGAATGAAAACTTTACAAATAATTTGGATCGTCAGGGGGTCTTGTGTTGGAGTTAATATACATAGAATCAAGGCTTGGTTTTCCAGACCTTGTTCAAGCCTAGTTCAGAATAATGACAAAGTGTGTTGTTAATTTATATGTATTATTGTTTTATTAAGGATGTATGAGCATGACAACAATGTTTGATTTAAAGGCTCAAAATTTGTTTGTAGGTAGTCTTTTACTCAAAGAATATGTGGTTAAAATTTCAGCTTAGGTATCCGTGCAAATTTTTAAGAAAAAAGTCATTAAAAATCGATATAAAATACATTGGCTCTTATGGAGGAATCTCAAAAAACGACATATTTTGGAAGTTTTTGATAATTTTCATTTGGAATGAATGAAAACAAATTTAAAAAAAACTTTTTAATAGAAAGTAAACATATTAGCAATGAATTAGAAAAGAAAAAAACTAAGTGTCACCGTCCATATAAGGGATGTAAGAGCAGGGTAGATTAAGGGTTGAAATTATTTTTGTCTTATTTTCAACTTTGATGATGAATTTTGTTATAACTTCATGAATGTAGACGAAAAATAAGAATAAAATTTTTCGATATGTGTCTTGGTTTTCGAAATATCGAAAGCTAAATAATTAAACAAAATTTTCAATTTTCGATATTTTGAAAATTAAGCCAGATATCGAAAAATTGTATTCTTACTTTTCGTCTTATATCGTCAAGTAATAATATAAATTTATCATCAAAATTGAAAATATCTATTTTTAAATTTGTGCCCCCACTACCATGCTCATACATCCTTAAGTTATGTTAGTAGGGCAATTTTCGATTTCCGTTCCTTGATTCCAACCGGAAGTCATTAAATCAACATTATTTTAAGTAATTTTGAAAATCACTTTATCGTTATTTGTAAATAAAAAATCTAAATAAAATTAAAAGTAATGATTTATAATATAATTTAATGCTGCAGACATAATTGCATTCCAAAAATACAGCTAAATGAAATTTTGTGAAGATTCATTACTGCAGGTCAGATGTTATTAATAACATTTTAAACATCTATGACCTAACATTTACAAGATTTATTAATTTTTTAACAAAGAATACGAAAATTTATTTTTTTTTTAAATCAAATAAAATAAAAGTACATTAATTATTGTCAATAAAATTATAAAAAATAATTAATTTTATAAAATTTTATTTTTTTACAAATATCAATCTTATTTTTAGAGTGTATAAATATTGTGAGTAGGTAATAGGTATATTGAATGTTTATGGTCCTCTAGTTAAACTGGTTAGCAAAAATCATTGCAAAAGGTAGGCACTTAAAATTTTGTATAGAATAAAGAGCAACAACTATAAAAACTTTGGAGTTACTATTTTAACAAATGCCAATGTGGAAATTTTAAATTTTGTGGTGGATAAATTTTACAGTAATCATAAAATATTAAAAAGCAAATGAATTATTATTTTTTTGATATAATCTTCACAGGCTCTTTCAAAAAATATCTCAACACACTGTAGGCCGAATAATGAACGACTACCGGGAAAACCGGCTGAGGTTTTACTGTACAACTCTAACAGACATTGCAAGGCGTTGTAAATTTTTATTTTTTTATTTCCAATTTTGCCGTTGGTTTAACAAATATGACAAAATGTTCAATCGACAAAAAAAAAAGTTTATTAATACTGCTAAGTTATTTTCAACTGGTTACATCTGATTATTTCTATTCTAATTAATTTTTGAAAAATCAAATTCTCCTTGGTTATTCACAAATCGGTCGAATAGTTTTTTAAAAGCGAAATTATAAAAAAGAAAGGTGGGCACAGTAGATGGTTATCGAATTAAAACGAAGAATTTTTTTTTAAGTTAATTTTTGGAGGTAAAACAAAAAGTTGTTTTATTTATGTTAATCTGATAACTAATTAGCTACCAAGTTTATACATAAAAATAAACTTTATCTGCCACACCTTAAAACTTGGTCTAAGTTTACATTAAATGTGCATTCAATACAGGACTGATATTGGAAATTTTGAAAGTATTATTTCCCCGCTTTTCTTTTTCCTGATTAAATATAATTTTTATCGCATGATATTTTGGAAAAGTGAACACAAATTTCTATTATTTCAGCAGCTTCTTTCTGTAAAGTCTTATTTTTTGAAAATGTGTGGATATTTCATGCGATTGTAGGTAAGTACTATATTATTTTATTAGGATTAAAATGTAAAATTTTATAAATCACATTTTAAGCTTTTTAAGCTTCTACGTCAATTGTTTTTAAGATAATAAATTTTAATAGATGGTCAAATCGACAAACAATTTCCTGTTATCTTTTTAAGGTAGGACAAAAAATAAAAAACAGCGAAAATAAAATATAAATATAAATTTTTATTTCCTAACAAATTCAATCATAATTACAAATAAAAAGTATCAAACTCATTTCAAAATTTTCTAAAAATACAAATTTATTTCTCAATTTATCAAACAATTCATTTTTAAATGATCACTGTAAGACTAAAATAATTATGCACGTGGGCAATTGTACATCATGTCATATGAACAAGTTGCCTATCACCATAAATGAATCAGTAGTTTTTCGACCAAATAAAAATGCAAATGCGAATTTATTTTGAAATTAGCCCACCTTCCCTTCATGTCAAAATAAATTTAACTAAAAGAGGAAGGATTGGTCAAAAGGAATAATGAGTATAAAGCTCAACTTTGAATAGTTTCTTTATAACAGACGTCTGTACAGAATCTCTGAAACTATTCTAATTTACTGTATGTTCGCCTGATAAAAGTTCTTGTTGTTTTCATCTTCACTGTATTTCCGAATCGCTTTCCGATTTTTCAGTTTTTTCTCTGGCCAATTTTTTGTGATCATTTAAAAATGAAAATAAATCTAATAAAAATTAAAAACAAAGAATAAATAATACGATTTCATACAAATTTTAATTGAACTAATTCTCATTTTGATTCAAATATATCTAAAAGTTTAACGTGTGCTGATTAGGTGGATCAAAGACCGGTGTTTTCGAAGTAATCGATGAAAACGACGACGGTAAAAGGTATATCTAACCTGCCAAGTTACTTAACAACCGCAATTAAATAATCAGCCCATGACGTTCGTATCACTTTAAAAAACTAAATCAAAAAAGCTGACGCAAAATCAAAATGGCATAATGACGTTATTTGATATTCTTCGATGAATTCGTATCTTTATTCGCGGTTCAAAATAAAATAAAAATGCGGGGTACTTAGTTCGTTTCAAAAGTAAAAGAAAAATGGTATTTTGTAAACATATTGCCAATTTAAGAACTGCCTACCTACATAGACAAGTAGGGATTGATATAAGTGTCGCGTCGTGCAGAATAGAGCCCCGATCCATTTTTGCGCTAGGGACTGATCTGTCAGCTAAAATATTTCATGGGTTAAATATTGGCAATAGATTTTCTGAATATCACTGTTTCTTTTATAACTCTGATAAATCGTATAAAATTTGTTTTCTATACATGGTGTTCCAGACCACCCGTCCAGGCTGATTATTTTTGAAAGTTTCAAAACAAAATGAAAACGAAAAAACACGTATCAAATATTTTTTGAAACTCTATCACACCCTACTAAATACACCTCTTACCTTCAACCCCTTGTTAGGGGTAGGGGGTGCAACTTAAAAAAGTCAAATGGAAACCCCCAATTTTTTTGTCGAACAAAAAATTTTCGAACAAAATGTTTCTATTTTTTTTTGACAAATCTGAATCTGCAAAAAAAATTGGAGGTTTCCATTTGACTTTTTTAAGTTGCACCCCCTACCCCTAACAAGGGGTTGAAGGTAAGAGGTGTATTTAGTAGGGTGTGATAGAGTTTCAAAAAATATTTGATACGTGTTTTTTCGTTTTCATTTTTTTTTGAAACTTTCAAAAATAATCAGCCTGGACGGGTGGTCTGGAACACCCGGTTAATTTAAATAAAAAGGCACTGTAAAATATTTAAAAAATAATAATTATAATAAATATCCTCTTTTTTTAGGTATAATGGGAAAAGGTTAAATTTTGTTTTAAAAAATATTAAATATTGGTCGGACCACAGGGATTTAATTACTAATAAAAATTGATTTACAATATGCATCTTTTCGAAATTATTTATAAAAGTTTCGTAAGTGGTGAAAATACTCATATCAATTTTTATTAATAATTATCCGAATTTGTACCGAAATATGTAATTGCGTTTTCATTCAAATTAAAAATTTTGAAAAACAAAAGACTAGAACAAAATTTTTTTAAATACTGTTTTTTTTTGACATAGATGTTTGTTTATAATAAACCTAGATTGCTGACTATAACGATGAATAAACATACTAGCCAAAGTTTACTAACTAAATGCTTAAATATAGCCAAATATTTGCATAAAATTAAACAATTTCCATCCGACATATTTATTGCTGAACACATAAATCTTTCTAAATTTCATCAAAATCCGTTAAGGAAGTGAAGAGGTCTATTAAAGATGGAAACGATTACGTTTCGGCCTTTAAAGGAACCTCTTCGTTTCGAAACGACTTATGCCTTTCCCGATACTTGTGTCTAAATTGGTTAGAAATGTGAATACATTTTTATCATCAACAATATCGATTTGGATCTGATCTCGACATTTAGCGAATATTTCGTTAAATCGCACCCGATTTCCTAATGAAGATGATCAGATTTGCAAAATTTATCCATTTTGCGATCTTTGTGTCTTCCACTATCGGCTTCACTACAGGCCTACAGGCCTTCCTAACTCTATAGGAAGATTTTTTTTATTTTCTGATATTTCATAATAATCTACTTGATTCTAGGTTTAGTATAACATCTATGGTCATTTTTTGTTTAAACAAAGTATCTATTATTTGGGAAGCCAGTAGTTAATTTCGTAGGTACATAGTTGACCATTATCCAATACGGCACTGACCAAAGCACGTTTGCATTGCTCCAGGAGTGGACAGAACCAGCGGGATTGAATTTAGGCAATAATGTTCTACAATTATTTAACGTGGTCACGTAATTCTTTCTACCAGAAAAGCCGGGCATGCATTACCTCTACACGTATATTCTTTCCATCAGACTTTCCACACTACATACTTTCCTGCCAGAATTTTTTTCCGTGAATAGTGACCTAATATCAACCTTTTTTTGCTTCATTTAATTGAAACTGTACTCTGGATTGTTAATGAGTAAAACGCTTTCAAACTTTTAAAGTTTGTGTGATGTTTAAATGAAGTAACAGTTCCAATGACCACAAAATTGACATGAAATCAGCTTGGCCAAATTTACGTTTTCGGGAGTTTGTTTGAAGATAACTAAATTTCGCATATTTCTTTACTTATCGAATTTAGAAAAGAAAGAAGTTACGTTAACTAATGCTTGATGCCATTAGTATTTCTATCTGGGAAATTAAAATTATATTATTTAATTATGAAACTTAATCGTAATAAAATTACAGCCACAATTAAATGGCTCTGGCTTAAAATCAGCAATTGCTGATGCTACTTTTAACGTCAACAAGTTTCGTAGTTTTTTTCAGAAATGTACACTCACTCAGTATACACAACCATTCACAGGTGCCAGACATACTCGATCCCTTTCTAATTTCAATAAGAAAAGAAATATCAATCCACTTTTTCGTAACGTTGCTAGTTCTTAATTCTTATACTTAATAAGCTCGACCTCTTTATTATGACACTTAAATTGACCACTGACTCCTAGATTGCAAAATAATATAATTTTTCGGTACAAATTTTTATTTAATATTTTTTATAAAATCACATTTTAAGGCATGGGACACAATTTTTGAGTTTATCTATGCCTGAATCACATATGTCAAATAAATGCACAATGGTCGACTGACACATGTATACCAGCCATATTTAAAAATTATTTTAGACGCCCTGATCGAGCGTCAGTGATAACACCCCATAATTCAATAATAAAATCATCGTTAAAACCAAATTCTTCCAAATCAGAATTATCAATTGCTTCAGCAAAGTCCATAGAATTTGCTTTACCCTCAGCTTTCTCCCATATTTGTGTGGCTAAATCAGAATCATTGATACCCATAAATGATTCCAATAAAAGATTAATTTTTTCAATACCAATATCCATTTTATCGTCTTTCTGTTCAATTTCAGCACTACCGTTTGCCTTAAATCGTAGCGTTTGTTTTCCCGTTCCAAAACCTTTTTTATGTTTTAGACGTGGATCTCCTCGAGGCCCTATGGAACCAAATCCATTTCGTAATGGCTCTACTAGACGGATTGTGAATGTTTCGCCACGTGGTATTTCTTTTAACATTTTTGCAACCTCGAAATGTCTTTTTCCAACGACATTTTCACCATCTAATTTTTCAATGTGATCGCCAATCTAGAAAATTGAAAAAATTAATCATAAAAAAAAAGTCAAGTTTTTGAAATTTCAGGATTTTTAGGTTGATTTGTTGCCTACTGACACTGGACTTAGATCTGGTTCATTTCTCGTATTCATACGTTCATGAACGACTTTCTGAGATAAAAGAGACTAATTTTTTTGAAACTAAAATTGCATCGGGATAATCGCCCTTCGTAAACGACACTGGGCGACTACTTTTGTATTTGTTGGGTTGAAATTATGCAAGAAAATGATTTTTATCCAAATCGGAGACTCTTTGACAAATCGAAAAATTTTGATATACGAGATAATCGTGACCCCAAAATTGAGTTCATTTAACGATCAGGATAACAGTAGTTTATATATTTTTAAAATTATGTACGAAAAGCTTCAATTTCAGAGTGATTCTGAAGATATCTTGAATTATACTCATCTAACCGTCAAATGATCTGTCTCAATATTTCAGAAACTCAGAGACTGTCTGTCCAATTGTCTGTCACTCACTTTTCTGAACCACCCTGTAAGTAACATCAAAAGTAACCTAATAGGCTTGATTTAATATCGATACATTAATATACACCTGTGATAAGCTTAAAAGTAACATAATACATTTAATTCGCTATTAATAAGGTTTCGTATTAAGGATTTGAAAATAATACCTGTATATGTTGTATATTATCAATAATTGAACCTTCTTTGATTCGTTTGATAAACGCATAACCAGCACCATTATCTGTGATTGTTAAACCAAGTGCGTCATCTGTTTTCACTATTTCAATTTCTTTTGGTTGGCCTTTTCGATGTGCAAATATAAAATCATCTAAACCAATTTGTCCACCTAATAGTTTTTTCATGTCCACTTTATGTGTGTTCAGCGTACAGAATAATATCTGGAACAAATAGAAAATATTAAGTTTTTTTTTTTGGAGCGCAGCCCGATATATTTATTACGAGTCTTGATGAGACTAAATTGCTATTTTTTTAAATAATTATACAACGTCTGTCGTGATTTCATAGTAGAGTAGAGATAATCCTGTGAATGATATAAAATTGGAAACGGAGGGAAGAATAAAACAGTTAAATTTCTTTATTAGCAAATTTTTCTTACTGTATCATATAGTAATTAATTACAATTTTTAGCATCTGAAAAACTTTGCTGCTTTTCGTTATTCAAAGTATTCTTTCCGAAAGAGTTTAGTGCACATAACATTAAACAAAATTCGATAAAGCTACTAAAAATTCAATTTTGAATTATCGTCTCTCCTCTAATAAGTCAGTAAAAAATCGCAAAGCAAAAAAAGGCCATGCAATTATGCACAATACGATTCTTAGACTAAAATAATTTTATGGTAGTTTAAAAGTGAATTCTGAAACAGGCAATCGAACTTTATAATTTTTTGTACTTATCTTTGTTCGCTTCCCTCTAACATTAGGCATATTTTCTTTATATTATAAAACGTAAAGTTTTTTTGTCCGTATTTGCATCAACTTAACCAAGTTTAAGTACATATTTTGGAAAAACAGTGATATAATGACTAATTAAGTGGACTCACAGTTAAAAGTTAACTCTGACTAAAACTCAAGTTTATTGGAAAATAATCTGAGGAATGCAAGCAAAAATGCAAACGAAAGTGTTAGTAATTAAATTAATAATTAATTATAAATCATACGCTTGTTAATTTATCAAATTAATATACTCTAAGTTATCTAATTGCTAATTAATTACATATAAGGTGAATTACACATTGGTAATTAATAATAAATAATAAAAAAATACTAAAGTTACACATTTAAAATTCATGCAAGAATATTACAAAACGGAATTTTGTAAATGAGAATAGCTCCTTTTTAATTTTCGAGATAATGCAATCGAAAACAAAAATAAATCAAAATGTTTTGCTTATTTCTAAACAATATACCTAAATTGCTATTTAGTTAAAAATTGAGGAGATAAAATGCTAGAATTTGTTTGAAGAATTTTAATTGAGTATCATATCTTTTCGAGATAGCATATTTACTGCAAAATCTTTTTCGATTATCTATCATTATCACATTTCAATAAATTTTAGTAATCGGTAATTTAGTCGGCCTAAAAAAAGCTTAAAATATTCGAATCAAAGAATAATCGCGACCAGTTATTTTGTTTCTTTTATAAATTTATAACAAATCAAAGTGTCGAATTGTAAAATAAACTAAAAAAGAATAAACTTTGTCTTTTTTTTTTAAATTTTGTTTCGCCAAGGACCTTAATGATGGTATATTGTTACACGGATACATGATAAAAATTCACGTGGGAAAGTGTTATATAAACAAGTATATACAATGAACAATGCAAATTTGTAATGAAAGTTGTCTATATACAGTTAAATGCGTTATGCCGTTATGGTACATTAATAACTCAAAGTTTTTATGAATTCATATACGAAGAAATCATATTTATTGTTGTACTACCTTGCAAGCATTAAGTTTTATTAATTATACTTTTAAAAAAAATTAATATATTTTATGTTGAATTAACATAATCTTCAAAATAATTAGAAATTATGAAAGTAAACTAAGGTCATTTTATGCTAATACAATAATTACATTAAGTATATAGTTAAGGTTGTTCCAAAGTTCTTTAACATTTTGTTTGACCTCTGTGTATAGAAAATTAACTGACCTTAATGTTGCCATCAGGTCATTTTTTTTGTTCGGATGAGTCGACTTTTAGATTCATAATCTCACTTAATTTGTTCGGACGGAACTATGTAAGATGGAACTACAAAATGAATATAATTTTACTTCCCTTATTTCAGAATCAAGAATTTGAAGAATTGTAATCACATTTTATTTTTGGATTTGGAATGGAAAATCAAACTAAATACAAAGGAACTATCTGTTGTCAAATAAAAACCGAAATTTTCATGGTTTTTTCGAAAAAATGATAAACTTTGAAAGGCCTTTTCTTGGAAACTATTGAGTCTACAGAGACAATTCTAATCATATAATAATCATAATAATAAGGGGCTTTAACCTCCAATTCTCTGGCAAGGCAATTCTAGTATGATATTGTAGCAAATTTAGTCTATTTTAAAAATTATTTGACAAAGTTACGATCGATGATCGAGGCAAAAATTTTAATTATTCATTGAACCAACCCCATAAACAGGTCTGCAAAAAATTAGAACTATCAGATTTGACGCTCTGATGGATAAAGTTACTGGACTATAGGTAATATTTTGCCTTTTTAATCAATTATTAAAGTGCCTCTTTTAATTCGGTTAACAGCCTTTGATTACGTTTATAAATTACAATGAGGCTTCTCATTTGGTTTTATAAATTATGAACCTCGTATGACCTCTATACACATGTTGTAATTTGAATACACATGGAGGTCGTGTGGCGTTCAATATCAAATATTATCTTTTTTTTAAATACTTATTTTTTTAAACGTAATTACTCTGCAAAGACTTTCTCAATAATAGTTTGTTGTTCTTAACAATACTTTAACTACCTTTAAGTATTTTAATGCTTTTTTTTTTGTGTAAATAACATTTTTAACATAAATTGATTTCGTCATGAATTATAGTTTTTTTGTTCTAAGATATCACCATATAGTAAGTACTTCATGTGATAACTATTTTTTATTGGTAATTAAAAAATTATTATGCGCAAATATCACGGATGTGTAAAATAACCTTAGATCGCTAACATAAAAATACATAATTTTCAAAGTAATAGCTTCCAGTCACTTAGCCAAAGAGATTTACCAAATGCTTAGGTACTCACAAAAAAATTATTCTACCCATAATTTTTTTTTAAATTTCTTTTTTTAAATCTGGAAAATTATGCCATAGTCTGGAGACCGGAGTCAACTGAATATTTTCCCGAAAAAAGGATCGAAGTAAAAATATTACAACTGGCACTAACATATAATTCAGTATCATTAAATAATCCCTCGATCAACCAGATATTTGAAGAAACCGTTCCCCCAGCGTTCATTCGTCACTGTTGCCATCTTCATTGCAACGTACTTCGAGTGAATTTTTGACGTCCTGTCTGGCAATGCGCTTTCGCCAAAGTTTTACTTTGTCGACCCAGAAACTATAGAAATTATCGTTCAAAATTTAACTTTTTTTTTAAAAAAACTTGAGTGCAAGAGTCTTTGTCAAAATTTTTCATTTTGTTGGGAAACAGGCAAGCAAAATTTGATAAAATATTCTATTCAAATACAGGACTATTCTATTAGTTTAAATTTATGTGGAGAGATTCTCAATAGAAGGGAGGGGGGGTTGAGCCATCCCTCGTAAATCCGAAACAAAGATGAATTGTAATTTAAAATGTAATGTTTAATGAAGTGGTCTAGATTGACTAGGAAAAAGGTGATAATTTGTAAAGGCTGACTAGATTTTGATTGTAGCTGCACCGGTCTTTGTATTGACGGGACTGCAAAATCAAATGTATTACAGTGCTAGAATTACAGTTATTTCTTTTTATCCATCCGTACCCATGACTGCGTAGCTCCTTTAATCGAGATGATGCTTATAAAAGTTTAAAATGTCTTATATCGGAGGATTTTAAATTTTCTTAGCATGACCTTAGTGTGACGCACTTTTCCAACCAATATTTCGATTTAGTTTAATAAAACATCTATGATTATGATTCGAGAGTACTTTATTTATGAGTTAGCCACAAATAAAAACAAATAATCCCCTCATATTCTATTTTATATAAAACACTTGTTACCATTAGTCAGTACGTATTTCATTGTTTATATCCTGACTATGACGAAGTCATTTGACCTTATATCCGGTTTATGACATAAACCGCGCATTCCAAATATATAAATTTTTTTTTTTTTTTTTTTTTTTTTTTTAAATTTGATTACTATTTGCAATCTGTAATCACAATAAGCAAATATGATAAAATGAACAGGGACGTTCAATTTGTATTCATTAATACAAATTATAATTTACTTATATTACGAAAATAATTCTTTTTTTTTTCGTAATTTAAAACTTTGAACTATAGTAAATAATAGTATTTGCTGACAATAAGATTTTAAAATTAAATAATAATAAAACTAAATAACAAAGTGGTATTCACAACGTGTCCCACTTGCTAACTATGTATTAAATCTATAAGGTAACTGAAGAAGTTGAATTCTTTTTAGTCTTTGAGTTTCTTCACTATTGTCTAACAGGTTTACTGCCAATGTATTTGTATGAGTTTCTAGTCTCTTCAAATACTTAGCACTGCACTTCACTATTTCACTTTTCACTGTGTTCACTTTTAGGTCTTCACGTATTTCACTATTTGGAATAAAGTAAGGAGCCCCTGTCATAGCTCGGAGTATTTTTGACTGGAATCTTTCAAGAATCTCAATATTGGAGTTTGAAGCAGACCCCCAAAGTTGAATCCCATAGGTCCAAATTGGCTTGAAGGCTGCTTTGTAAACTAACAACTTATTTCTAAGCGATAATTGTGAATTTTTGCCTAAAAGCCAATAATACTTGCTAAACTTGAGACCTAGCTGTTTTCGCTTTTTCCAAATGTGTGTGCGCCAAGTTAGTGTCTTATCTAAATGCATTCCAAGATACTTTACGCAGTCAACTCGTGGTATAATTTTGCTGTTTATGCATACTTGCGGTGAAACACCTCTACATTTTGTAAATACAATATGAGCGGATTTTGTTTCATTGATAGTTACACGCCATTGCTTTGTCCAATGATTAATTTGGTTTAAGTGCTGCTGAAGCTGATTTGTAGCTATATTAGGATCAGAATGCATAGATAATATAGCTTTGTCATCAGCAAATGTGGCTAATGTAGTAAGCTCATTTGTTGGTAAGTCAGCAGTGAACAGTAAATAAAGAGTTGGTCCAAGAACACTACCTTGAGGAACTCCTGCCTGAATTTTGTGTAGTTCACTTATTTCATCATCAAACTTGATTTGGAAATATCTCTCTTGAATATATGATTCGATGATGCAATACAAAGTATGTGGAAGTAATTTTTTTATTTTGTAAAGTAATCCTGCGTGCCAGACTTTGTCAAATGCTTGGCTAACATCCAGAAATGCAGCGGAGCAGTAGCTTTTGTCTTCGAACGTCTGGTTTATGATTTTAACTAGTCGGTGTACTTGTTCAATGGTGCCGTGCTCTTTACGGAAACCAAATTGATGTTCTGGAATCAGATTTTCTCTGGAAATAACTGTGTTTATACGTTTAAGCAGAAGTTTTTCCAGGAGCTTTCCAAGTATAGGCAGTAGACTTATTGGTCTATATGACGTAACATCGTGCGGAGGTTTTCCTGGTTTTGGAATCATAATCACCTGAGCAACCTTCCATTGGCAGGGAAAAATTCCTACCCTAAGAACGGCGTTGTAAATCATTGTCAACATAACCAAACCTCTTCTAGGCAATGCTTTGACGATTTTTCCTGTTATTAAATCATACCCTGGTGACTTGTTTTCCTTCAATTCAATTTTTATGCATTTCTTGACTTCCTTCACTGTAAATAGATCAGGAATTTCTGACATTTGGTATGGTGCACTGAGGAAATTTATAATTTCGGCTTCTTCTTCTTCTGTACATTCAGATGATGATGGTGTGAAGACCTCTTCGAGATGTTTTGCAAAAACGTTAGCTTTTTCCAGATTAGTTCGTGCCCATTCTTCATTACTTTTACGAATAGGTGGAATTGGCTCTCTCGGGTGATTTAGTCTCTGGGTAGCTTTCCATAAAGAATAATCCTGCTCTTTAGTCGCACCAAGCCCTTCTAGATAAGTACTGAAAGATTCGTTTTTGAGCGTTTTTATCAACTCTTTTAGTTCACTAGCTGCTTTGTCATAACGCTTTTTGTCAGACGGGTATCTACTATTTTGCCATACTCTCCGCAATCGACGTTTTTCTGCGATTTTCTGTTTTACATTAACCGGACAGTTTTGTAATTGTGTTTTTTGCGATTTTTCAGGAGTACTATCCCATGCAGCATCTTGAATAATTTTAGTGAACTTGTTGATTGCAATTTCTAGATCTTCTCTTGATTTAAGAGGGATTTTTAAATCCAATTTCAAATCTACTTGGTGTTTAAATTTTGCCCAGTCTGTTCTGTTATTGAATAGTTTTAATGGCTCATTTTTTTTGGTGATCGTTGCATTTACTGTAGCAATTACTGGCGTATGATCTGAGTATAAATCCAGATTTGACTTGGCTGTTAGGTAGGCTGAACCAATCCCTTTGGTTACAAAGAAGTCCAGTAAATCGGGAATTTTTGCTCGATCTGTGGGCCAATACGTTGGTTCGTAGGTTGATAAATGCCCCAGGTGATTTTCTTGCATGACTTGAAAAAGAATTTTTCCTCTTCCAGGAGGAGTAATCCTAGATCCCCAGTGAATGTGTTTTGCATTAAAATCTCCCCCAGATAGAAATCTATTTCCCAGAGTTTGAAAATATTGTATAAATCCCTCTTTGTTTGGTCTATAGTTTGGTGGACAATACACTGCAGAAATCGCGAGGGGTCCTTTCCAGTCTTCAATCATCACACTAGCAGCTTGCAGGAAGTCTTGTTTGTATTCCGGTAGAGAATGATGTTTGATGTGTTGTTTAATTAACACAGCAACCCCACCTCTTGCTCTTCTATCGGCATCAGGATGGTTGGTGTTGTACAAAATATAGTTTGGAATATTAAAGTTAGTCCTTTTTGAAAAATGTGTTTCAGAAACTAGCATAATATCAATCTTATGCTGTATTAGAAATGTTTCTAATTCATATTTATGATCGACCAGGCCGTTTGCATTCCATAATGCTATTTTAAAAAGCTCCGCCATTTTTGTTTTGAAGGACTTTTGTAAGTTGTTCTCTTAGGAGGCTTATTTCTGATGTTAGTTTGACTATCATTTCTTGTTGGTTTTGAATCATACTTGTCATGGCTGTAATAATGAAGTTCAAATCGGGAATTTCGGGTTGTATTGATGCCTTGGCTGTATTTTGTATGTTTTGGCTGCCTACTAATGCTTGAGCAAAGGTAGGTTGACTGCCTCTTAATGCTTGTACATAAGTTGTCTCACTGCCTCCGTTTTTGGAGGTGCTTGGTAAATACGTAGCGGGATAATTTTGTGAACTTGTTTTTGTTTTAAGTTCTGACGAGATGTTTGGAATGCTTTGAACACTGGGACTCGGATTTTGCTTCGAGTTCGCTTGGAGTACCACACCGTTTTTAATTGGCATTCTTCTGTTTAAAATTTCTTGATATACCGTGCAACCCTTGTAGTTAGCAGGGTGATTGCCTTTGCAAAGAACACATGTTGCTGGCTTACCATCTTCTTTGTGTTTCAAGCAACTTCTATAATCATGGTTACCTGCACATTTTACGCAGCGAAATGGTCGCGTACACTGGTTTCTTGTGTGCCCATAGCACTGGCATCTTTTACATTGCACTAGTTGCCGTTTTTTGTGCGGTTCTTCGAAAATAACCACTGTGTTCAAGAACTTTTTAATTTTGAAAATTTCGTTGTTATTATCGTTACGTTTAATATCTATGAAGAAAAGATTTTTCTTTTCTTTAGTTTGTCTGTTTGTAACATTCATTATGTTTGTTACTTCATGTCCTAGTTTTTTTAACTCTTTAATAATGTCATCAACACTGGTGGAATGATGCATATTTTTTAGAACCACTCTGTGTTTTTTTTCTTCTTCCAAACTATATGTGTGTCGTGCGACGTTATTTGCATCGAACACAGATTTTAATAATTTATAATTATCAATAGTGCTGACTTGCACCTTGACTTTGTTACCATTCATTACTTGTATTAAGTAACTATTTTTGTCAATACATGACTCGATTAATTTAATCAGTGGCGGCATGGCTGTTACAAAGTATAATATGAACGGTGGTACATTTTGTTTTGTGCTTTCCTTGTTTGGAGCGTCAGCATCTGACGTATTTTCTTCTCCTAGTACATGGAATTTATTTGAGGTAGGCGTTGGTTCCATTTTTTGTTCTATGGCATTGTGATTTGTTGAGGGGCTTATAGGTCTTTTCCGTTTGTTTCTTACTATTTGAAATTCGTTAAGTTTTTGAACCTCACTTGTTTCTGTATCACTCGTTTCTGAACGTGTATCTTCAGAAGTTTTGACTCCTTTCGTTGAACCGCCGTGACCTTGTTCCATTTTGTCTTCGTAATTTATACTGGGAACTGAGCGTGAACGAACTCTTTGCCTCAGGAGTTCCACTTTTTCTAATTGAAATGTCTTTGTTTGACTGACATATTGCTTTAGCTTTTGTTGTAACACATCCAACTTTCGTGTCTCCAATGATTGTTGGATTTCCGGACTGACTAGTACTATATCTTCTGAATTTATGACTGAAGCATTGTTAGTACTATTGCATTCGTATGGTAAGTATAATTGTCTGTTTATGAATGAACCGCCACTGTTGGCTTGCATAAATACACTTTGGTTAATGAGTTATTTAATAATTTTTGATCATTAATTATAAATTTATTTTTAATTTAAAAATATAAGCACAATTTCAACAATTAACACGTCTGTATTATCGAACTGTGGTAATCGAACTGGATATAAATAAATATATTTAAAAAAAAAAAATTAGTTTTATATTATTTTCAATTCTAAACTAAAATTTTTAAATTAAAATTTATCATGCTGTGTGTACGATATTAGATACTACCTTTTATTAAAAGATCAAACAAATTGGTTCAGAATAATGTAACACTATTCTAAACGAATGTATTGTTGAAAATTACAATTACAATAAGTCAAACAAAGTAAGTTAGATATGAATTCAAATAATTATTTTTACCCCGACGACGGCGAGGGTTATCTGTTTGACCGGTATGTATGGATGTATGTATGCATGCTCATCTGTTCCCTCATAACTTCTAAAATACTTATCATAATTTGACAAATGAGGTATCGTTGGAAGTGTCTTGATCGTCCGCTGGTTATATGCTATGTGAGTTTACATTAAACTGATAAGGCGCCCTCTTGAGGACATAAAGTCACGAACCCCAAAATTTTTCAATTAAATAATATTAATAAAAGAGCTTAATAAGCACATTTCAAAAATTTATCTATTGTTAGACATTACCGGGAAATTATATCTCCAAAATAATTTTTATAAAAGTTCAAAAAATAAATAAAAAAATAATTTGGAGCTTTAACATAAAACTAAGTCTAAGCTTTGATTTAAAACAAAAAATGATTCGTTTTCTTTATACAACCTAAGCATATCTATATACAAGGTGAACCATTTTTAAACTATTATGGCTGATTGCTCGTTTTCAGTTAATCAATCAAAAAATAATTAGTGATGTTCTGACATCAGATTAGATCTAGTTCTCTAAAAAGTAAGAGATAGAATGACACTTTAAATTAGAAAATTGATACTCATAAAAAAATCATTTTTTTTTAATATTTTTTTCGAAAATCGTTAGCTTTCGGAGGAAATCGAAAAATCGACTTAAATATATGTCCTTATTGCATTTAATTGAAAAAAACACGCTAGCTACAGAATAATGCTTTAGTCAAAAGTTGTCAACGGCAATAGAGGACATACGTCTGTGTACATGACTTTGACCTAAAATTTATTTTCAAGGTCATTTGACCTTGATCTTCAATTGATCTTGAATATTTATCTGAGCTTAAAAGTCCCGGAAGCTAACGATATTCGAAAAAGCAACTGGGAGAACTAGGTCCAATCTGATGTCAGAATATGACTAGTTATTTTTTTGATTGGTTTACTACGAAACGAGCTATTATCGATAATACATTAAAATGATCATCCTGTATATGAAAAGAATTTTTCTCAAGTTGACTATTTGGATTTATATCTAAATAAATCATTTAAATACATGTTTACAAGTGTTCTTCAAGAAATTAATTGAAAATCAATTGTATTTTACATGTAATTGAATATCTACTATCAATTGTATATCTAATTTTGTTAATTTTAAAACATATCTGATTTTAAATTTCAATCAAGTACTGATAAATCTTTTATTAGAACTTAGAACAAGTATTTTAGATAAAATTTGTCGATTTTAGAATTAAAATTAATTAGTTTTCTATATTTTAATGTTTCATCAAAGATGTATATTCCATAATATATCGCCTTTCATAGATGATTATTAAGAAACTTCATATATAGCCCCTTTATGGCGAGTCTAAAATATTTGGTATATGTGCATAATCCTTAAATTGATTCATAGCCGTTTTTATTTGGCAAACTAATGATTAAATCAAAATGATCAACGAAAAAATAGAAAAGTGAGTTGGTCCAGGATTATTTTAAACAGGGTTTACGTCATTCGACATCGACACCCGGTAAATTACAATTTTTTTTATCGTACAATTGCCTTCCTATTAGTTTAACTAATTAGAGGCCATTCATTAATTACGTAAGCATGATTTTAGCAACTTTGGTCCCCTGCCCCCATGTAAGGGTAAATAAAATTTAAGATGAAATGAAACTGAATTCCATTACCTATACTTCGACTTCGACAAAATATTATGTAAGATTGGTTTTACCCCTACCTATAGATAAGGGCATGTAGAAATTTTCTTAATCACCTTCCTGCCTCTCGGACCCTTACGTAATTAATGAATGGCCCCTGATTAGTTTTAGGATTCATGCCTGTATATTACTTTCTTTATTCCATCATAACTTCTAAATGTCTGGACAGATTTGGATGTATGGGTATCGTTAGAATCCTTACATATGCCCCAGTAACACTGGCTATAAATTTCTTCATGAACTCGGGGACTATACTTATAATAAAGTTGTTATTATAGTCGGGGGATCTCTTAGATTAAAAAATGTTACACAGAACGATCGCCTGGATGTAATAAAAGTTTAACTTATATGCTTAGACAGTGAGTAAATAAATGTCATTTGCTCCAAAATTAACTAATAAAATTTTACTTTTTAGTTCGTTTTTTAGGGCAGTCATTTTTTTTTTTTTAATTTTTTATAATTATTAACAAAAAAAAGAGGTTTAAATAGTGATACTTTAATTAGGACCACCGTGTTCTATCTAACACAGGAAAAATTCTGGTTACACAGACAGACTAAGCTTATTGTAAATAAAAAACAGTTAACTTTTTTTCAATATTTAATTTTAAGTTAAATGTAGGTTGGTAATTATTTACCTACAATTCCATTAATTTTTAACACTTTAGAAAAAACAAGACTGCTTTTCTTCTCAGAATATATTAAAAAATACCCTTGAACACCGTGTATTAATTATCAAATAACAAAAAAATTGTACTTTAATCAAATTACCTCACTAGCAGGAAACTCATAACATTCAGCAATCTTTTGATATAATTCTTTAACATTGGAAAAACCCGATATTAAACCTGTAGGACTACCATGCGCTAATTGACAATGAAATACCAATTGTGGTCGTCCAACGGGATCGACAGACGGCGGTTGATGATGAGACACTTGTGAATTTATCGATGTTTTATTTACACCATTATTATTTAATCCATTCTGTTGTTGACTTGGCGGATCACTTTGTTGCACTTTACTTTTTAATGCTTTTTTAAACATTGTTATTAACAAACAAACACACTCTCAACGTGGCGCTTTTACACTCGTAATACTCAAAAAATTAAAGTTTCAATTCAGGATAAAATACATTCCAAGTAGTGAAATGTGATTGGTAGACAAGCTCTCATTATTATCTTGTTATCAGTTTGATTCTTTGTTATTGATAATGGCAATCATTTTTTCACAAATTTTCAATTAGTTTTTTTAATATAAAAAACACTGTATAACACTTAAGTCACTTTTAATAAATTAAGTAAGTTTTAATGTGTGTTGTATCTCTGTCTCGCGCGTTTTAATTTAATATCGGAATTCTAAACCGCTGGTGGTTTACAATTTACATAGGACTACGTCATCTAAATTTGTTGTTATTATATTATTTTGTATATAGAATGCACGGTGTTGATCTGAGCTCACTCCGCTGGCTGGCTGACGAAGAGCTCGCGGTCGTCACTCGCTGTTTGTTAAATATAATAAAAGTACACCTTACCTTTATTTGAAAAGCACGCAACGTGAGAGTTTACTTTTATCTGCTGTTTTAAAGCTGGCCATAACATCATGGTATTTTGTAATTCATCTGCGCTTCACCTATTATAGTATAAAAAGGGCCGCCGCTTCAAATTTCCAGAAAATCGGGAGATAAACTAGGAATACAACTTGATAATGACACTCCCTCTCTCCAGCGTTTGCAATACATTGTTTAAAAAAAAGTCACAAATTTAATAATATTCTAGGATATGGCGCGTAAAAAAATCCATGGCTCCTAACTTTCTGTCCCGTGATAAATCAGCTCCTGAGTCGATGTGGCGTGACCATATGTGACTTTTGAGACAACATTTGTTGTATCAAAATAAAGGTTTGCACAAAAATTCAGCTTATTCCGTTAGATTCCGAGGTTGATCACTGTTTTAGATTAAGATGATCGGATTATACGGCAAGTTATTGCCAAAATCAACTGCTTTCAAACCTTTCTTTGGAATCTTACGTTCATAAATCAATTAGGGGTGTGTTCAAAAACCAATTGGGGGCTTAAAATCTTTCCTCACATTCACATAATGATTTCGGAGGCAAGTGCCTCAATTTCCCCCTCCTAAATCCGGATCTGCTTTCAGGTGGTGGAAGATCAAGGTGCCACATTTTCTCGAATTTACCGCAAAGAGTGTTGAAAAGTATCAGTTTTGACTAGAATAGGCAATAGCCGAAGTTTCCATGTCGATAACATCTCGACATGTTATCGATAAAAATATTTAAAAAAATTAAGGCGGCCTAATCATTATAATTTCATATTTTTAATTATTATATCTTAATTATTTTGAGATTTTTTTATTTTAACAAATTTTTTTTAAAAAAGTGTCTATTTGGACATACTTAATTAATACACATTTTTTATATTATAAGTAAAACCATACATACTGAGTAACAATGGTGGGGGACTAAAAAAAAATAAAAGTAAATATATTAAAAATATTCATAGAATCAGGCAGTGGAATAACATAAAAACATTAACTCAATAAATAATAATTGTGCATTATGCACATAATATAATTATCAAAAAATTTTCAAGGCATGTATGAATTATCATAATACAAAGAAATTTAAAACTAGTGAAACAAATAACTGGAGCTAAATGAAAAAAAATCTATTACTATTTTAAATGCAGGAAAATAATTATATTATATTTTTTTTTTACCCCAAAACATTCCTCATGCACAGTTTTCCTACTTTAATAAAACTACTTTTACATTTTTCTTTTCTTTTAACAACAATATAGGTACACACTGTGTCACAAAAAATACATGGATTTACAGAGTATATATGAATATCCGTACCTTTTTTTGACCCAGAGATAAAAACAAAATATAAACAAAAAGCCTGCTTTAATGTTTTTCTACTCCAACTAGAAACTCATTTCTTATAATACTTTCACGCAAAACCATTTAAAAGTTGTTGTATTTAAGTAGGAAAATTATGCAGGGATAAAATATTTTTATGCCGTAAATATTTATTTTATAACTTCAATAATTTAAAATCTGACTGTACCAAGATTCATCAACTAGCAAATTTTAATTAATATTATTAAAATAATAATATTTTTGTATAAATGAATATTACATATTTGTCTGCAAGCAGGGGAATAATCGTCCAAGTTCCAGAAATGTGCTAGGTTTTTTTAGGCCACACGTAAACCCTTCTGAAATGCAAAATATGCCGTTTAATGAAGTCTAAAATTCTTTTAAATAAATCGATCATGCTTCGACTGAATTTACAGATTCGTTCTCGTTTCTGGTAATAGATAGAGGAGTATATTAAATTAGAAAGTTATTCCTTGTAAAATGACCAAAAACTTGCAGTTTCAAGCATCAGTTTCTGTCAAATGTATTCGTTTTTCGAACAAATATTTCCTAAAAAGTTCTGAACATTTTTATAAAGAAACAATTTCAAACATGTTAAGTATTATTCGATCCCGTTTCATTTACGAGAACAAGTCCACTTGAATTGACCACCTCCGGTCGGAGCTGGAAGCTGGAAATATATTTATTCGATCTGGTACGATCTGCCATTTAGGCAAAAGAGTAACCAGATAAATTATCATTATTTTTTTCCAGTTTTCAGTTTCTTTTTCAATTTTCGAAATATATTTCTCCAAAATAAGTATAGATTTCTGTATCCGTTGGGTTGATTACCATCAAAATATTGTCATTTGTCAAGGTTTAGAAATTTGCTTCATAAGTACAAAATTCGTTAATATCCCATAGAAAATAAGAAATATTTATACGCAACCCCCTCCACGCCACTCTGGCACGTATGTCGAATTTACTTTAGGAACTTTTCCCCTTTTTTTAATCATGTTTCTGTAGAATGTAGATAAATATAATTGATATATAGGAAATTTTTATAAATTGCTGATTTTATAATACAGCTTGCTTGGCTGATACATATGTTTTCGAAATTTGAACATCAGTTTAGTTACATTCAATGAAATTCAGCAAAATTTCATTAACAATATTTAAACTAATTAAATATGTTGTTAATCTTATCAAAAATTCAAATTTGGCAAAATTAATTAATTATTAATTTCATATATTTAGCATTTACCAAAAGCACTGACAAAGGAGGTTGGAGGCACGTAACTCTTCAATAATCGTCTAATTTTCTGAAAACAATATCAAAAACTCTAGAAAGTAGTATAGAGTCGCCGATTTTCCTTTATAAACGTAAAATACCATTTATCATTGAGTAAAACAATAATTTTATCAACAAAATGCTAATGATAAAACAATATTCGTACAAGAGGGATGAAATGCGAAAAAAACCAAAAAAAATTTTCGGCATAGCATTAGAAGGAAAATTTAATCTACTTTCTTCTCTCTGAAGCAAAACTTAATTGTCTTTGTTTGTCAGATATTTGGAAATAACCAAAAGGAGTACGCTTTTACATTTTCAAACAAAATTGGTTCAATTTTCACGAAAACTTTAAACCTGGTGAAAACGAACCATTCTACCGACTAAAATCCGTTTATCAAATTATCAGCTTTAATAAAAAAAAATTATTTAAAATTCAATAAAATGGCAGCATATCTTAAAATGCACATGTCTGCAGACAATTCGATAATATAAATCTGATTTTCGTAATTTTCGGATGAAAATTGCCATAAATGATTTTCATACAAAATATTTTTACATTTATTCCAAGAGTTTACAAAATATTATTAAAATTTCTTTGGGATCATAAAATAAGATGAAACTCTTAATTTGAACGCAATTGGGATTAGGTTTGGAATTTAAAGAAAAACTCCGGAAACTTTCTTGAATTGAATTCTTTATTATCTAGTAGAAAAATTATGTATTTTCTATACAATGAAACATAGCAACTGTTTATTTTTTCTGAAAATAAAATTCAATCTTTTATTTGGATACAAGAGATAAATAATGAAAATTTCAAAAAATTTCATGAATCCTGTAAATACAATTTTTCGTAGCTGTTTTTCCTTTAAGAAATTTTTTTTAAAGCATGTTGTGCCAAATATACATTTTTAGGTCAATTATAAGTTACGCTTTGTCAGATAATTTGACTATAAATCTAACATGATCAGAAAATATCAAATTTCCATGCGTATAAATCCACAAACTTTCTTTTAAATTGAGACTATTTCGCTTTAAAAGTTAATATATACACTGGTGGCTTAGAAAAAATAAGTCGCAAAATTTCACGAGCTACATTTTATATGACGTGTACGATAAATTTTTCTCTAGATTTCTTTTTTGAATCGGTGAATCGCTAATCTTTGAAACGCAAAACGCTGATATCGCAAAATACTTCAATAACAAAAAAGTATCACAAAATTTTCGCCCACCAATAGTACCAATACTATTATGGAAAATGTTAAAAATTCCGATTAGATAAAATATTTAAATGTTTATTATTTTCTCTTGCAATTATTTTCATTACATACATTTACCGATTTACTTCCTTAGATTTTTCTCACAAAAATTGTTATTCAATTATATGACATTTTTAAAGAGGAGTCAATTTTATATCTTAGTCCTATTTTCATTTGGCAAAGTTCAAGAATAGGCTTTAATCCTAAATTTGAAAAATTGGTTTATACGTTACATAAGTATCTGATTTACACCGAAAAAAGTATTAAAAAAAAAACACTATTTGCAGTATTTATTTTGCACATTTACTTCGAAAACAATGTAGTGTCACGGCGTCTTGAATGATATCACGACTTGGCATATAATTATTTTTGTGTATGTAAGTTTAAGCAGCTGTAACTAACTAACCTGGTTCGTTCTTTTGAAATGTAATGTTCTTTACATAGCGTTTGTCACGGCGTAACGTAATGAATGCCTAATTTTATTAAAAATTATTTCATGAAAATATAATCTTTAAAATAAATAATTATGTGTTTTGTTATCTACATATCATGATTAATCATTAGAATCTTTTATCCAATCGATTTATTCTTAATGGACAAAAGCCTATTATGTAGCATTTGCACCAGAGAGATGGTTTAACGTTATGGGACGTCTTCTATTTATCAGAAAAACGCTGTGTATTACCTAAAAGTTATTTTATCTTGCGTATGTTCGTAATTCAAAAAGAGGCGTAGTATTGGCTAAACAGCCCATTGGTATTTTGAACATAATTCATATATCTCCCATATTTTGACTTCACAAAAAAATTCAATAGATTTTAAACATTCTTAGATTATTGTAGATTTAAATTATTTATTATCGAGGCCTTATTTATTTTAAAATTTACGAAATGAAAATACATGTAAATTATCCATGGGTCACAGACCTAGTCAATATAGACTACAAACACAATATTATGAAATACATTACAATAACATCTTTATACAGATTCATGATATCGATTTTTACAAAGAATTACAACATGCGAGGAACATTTTATCTGCCAATCAATATTCAAGTTTATGCAATTAATCTATAAAAAAGAAAAATCAAGGATATAAAAAGAAAAACTCAAAACGCTGGTGTTTTTTTTTTGATATTTTTAAAATCTCTTGTGTGAGCATGTTTTGGTTTTTTTTTTTTTAACTTTACAAAACATTTTTAAGATGTCTCTATTTTAATATGGAATTTATTAAGAATTACAATTTATTTTATTTTATTTTTTTTTGTTTTCACACATTTACATCAGATGGTTTTCGTTTTGAAACAGGTTCTGCTGTACTATTGTTATCTGTTGGTGTTGTTTCTAATAATTTATTTTGTCGTTTGATTTCACTGTCAACGCGATTTTTTAATAATTTATGTAATTTTTCTATTTCTTTTACATTTGCCTAAAAAGAATTTACAAAATTAATTAGTAAAAGAATTTCTGACGCATTTAAGTAAATCACATTAAGAAAAAGATAAGACCCATAACTAAAAAAATATGAGCTTAAGCAACAAAATCGTATGTTTTACTTTTGTATTTTCTCATATTGCTTAATAGTATAGTTGCCTAATAAAATAAAATAGAATATCATGGTAATCAAGAAAAAATTAATGCATCTTTGAAATTTTCCAGTTGTTTATGGTTGTAAACACTTTGTAAAAAAAATTCAACGCCTCAGGTGCGTACTTGATCCCCTTTTTTGGAGGTAGTTGGGGGCTTTAATCAGTCTTTTACAAATTAAAAAAAAAAAAAAAAACGATGCATCAAATAAAAAAAAGTATTCTAACTGAAGTATTTCTGCACATTTTCTTTTTTTTTTCGAATTTCTAGCTTCAAAATTGACCAATTTTAAAGTGATATGCCAATTTTAAAGTGGAATTTTTTTGCTCATTCAATCAAATTAAAAAGTATCCATCTTGTAAACCGTTAGAGATAGAACAAAAGTTTAAAAGTTATCCCTTATAAAAAAATTAACAACTCTTATATTAATCATTTTTTCGTAAACATCATTGATTAACCGTGAGGGCGCAAAGGTTAAGAAAAAACTTTGGTGTCTATTTTCTCCAAAACTATAAAAAAAGTGTTGATTTTTTTTCAGGTTTACTCAACTAGTTGTTTTGAGAGACATTAAAAAATTCCAGAAAACATGCAAAAATTTCGAAATTTTTTGGATCTAGTTTTGGAAGAAGATGCAGACTACCAATTGGAAAACTTTTTATGATGAACAATGAAAATGAGGGACATTAGTAGACAAGAAAAAACAAATTTAACTTACCATGACAAGAAATACTTTAACAATACCCGCACTATCCATAGCCGTTAAACGTATACTTTTAGGACTCGCCAACTCTACAGACATTCCTGCCCAAATCTAAGCAAAAGAAAAAAATTATTATTTTGATATACTCATAATCAATAAAAATAATTTGAAAAAATTACCTTAGTATTCATAACAACACGTAAGCTACCAGTTGAACGAACAACTAAACGTGATGATTGTACATCATTCGATGATGAAGCCGTTGACGAATCTCCAGCTGAACAAGACGTTGAAGAAGGTAAAATAATATCATTTAAACGTAAATTACCACGTCCGCGTTCTTGCCAATTTCTAGTGGTTTGATCGAATGCAAATAATTTACATGATATTTGCATAATATTCTCTTCATTTTCTTCACCAGTGATGACCGTCACTTCCTCGTATTTACGTTTTTGTGCTCGACTCTCTTCATATTCACGTGCGGCTTCACTTAAACTTTTTGCTTCACCATTGTTATCGGCACTACTTTTGTCATTATTTACAACTGCTGCAGTACTGAATAATGCTTCTGCTGACGATGATGACGAAGTACCTGAAAAATAAAATAAATTTTTCAAATTATAATTTGATTTAAAAAGTTTTAATTGATTTGATTCGATTTAATTAAAATAATAAACCAAAAACTAACCATTTGAACAGCTTGATGAAGGTACTGGCATAGAACTTTCAATGCCATTATTTTTACCATCAACATTTTCTCCAATAACACGTTCATGTAAATTTTGTCCAAAAACAAATGAACCCGATGAATTTACCGTAAAATTTGTTGCAGAATTTGATGTACTATTATTTTGTGTTGAATTCGCACCAGTTAATGGAACAAATTTTGGTGCATCTTCTTTTTTATTAGACGTTGCATCTGATGAACTTTCTGCTGGACCTTTTGAATTTTCTTGTTCTTTAGCATTAGTACTTTTATTTGTTAAATTTTCATCACTTATCGCTACTTTTAAAAATGGATTTAATTGTGGTGGACTTAATACAAATGGTTTTTTATTACTATTATTTGATGCTTCAGATGTTGATGTTTCATCGTTTACCGTTGATAATTTTGATGGTCGTAATATTGTTTTTGATGAGTTATCTGTAAAAAAAATTTTTGCTTACCAAATTTTCATTTATATTTTTGGATATCCAATGTTGAACTTAAAAATACTAGTTTAGGGTGACCACAAAAATCAACTTTCAAAATTCATAAAAGTTTAAGTCTCAGTGGAGTTTAACGTCATTAGATGGTATTAAACTGTACGTTAAATGGACAAATGATTCGAGAAATCATTTGTCATAAGGAATTGTTCATTTTTTGGCTCAAAATTTTATTAGTATTTTCAATTTTCTTCAGAGGGACGTTCCTTTGAAAAAATTACCAACAACTCTTTTGTTTTTGTATATTGTAGAAAATAAATTTTACTATAAAGTTACAATGAGTACAGTAAAACCTCATTCATGCGATACTCACAATCCTTTTTTATCTCTTTCGTTTTATCCGAGGTACTTCCTCTTCACATTAGCTTGGATAAAGAAGGTTTTATTGTACAATAATTTACGTAACCTAAGAATAGGGTATTATCGTTAGTCAAAAATAAATCACAAAATTTGAAAAAAGTTAAAATTTATGTAAAAATTAACTTAAATATTCTGATTTCGAGACATAAAAGCACTTTTTTCTTTTAAAATATTAAAATTAAAAATCGTGATTTTTAAACTGTATATCACGTGATCTAAAACGCGGGTAAGCCCTGCTGTGATGTCATAGCGGTATGAGTCATAGACCATCAGCTAGTTCAGTGTAGACAGTTAGGTATAATATATACATAGATAAGTATTTATATTTATATTATAATCAGATGTCTATGAATTTATCAGTCAAAATTATGTGTGTTATTTCGTATAGTGATACCTATATTACGTCATCAAATTGGATGGCCGCGTTTTTGACAGTTTAAAAAAGGTTTAAAATTTAATTTAAGTTTTTGGCAAGAAAGCGTGTGTATTTTTCGGAAATAAATTTTTGGTGCCTTTTTATTAACAAAATCAACATTTTGAAGTACTTTTTCAAAAATAGTGGAATACCCTATTATTGATTCAAGCTACAAGAATCATACCCACCACAACAATTTGATTTTTCTTTTTTAGAATAATAATTTTCATAAATTTAAAAACCGCTCAAAAAAATTAAAAAATAATTTTAAATTTGTAAAAATTTCCCAAGTTGGCAACACTGTCTGATCCGTGTTATAACAAGAGATTAACCACCTTTGGTAATTGCTTTATACATTGTGTTAACTTTTCTCAAGGCCAGTGTCCCATATTTGTCGAATAGTTTATGTTTAGAAAACCTCATGTTGGAAATTAGATTATGGGCTCCCCAGATCATGCGTCAATTGGTTAGTCAAAACTTTAGGGCCATGTTAGAGAAAACTTCAGCATATGCGCCAGGTACTTAATGTTCGGGAAACCTCAGTCCTCAATCTCATTTCCCTTAGCTATCTCGTCTTGTAAGTTATATTACAAATGTACACAATTTATATTTCCTTAATTTTAAGAATTTAAATTGTTTTAAAGATTCTAATACTTACTACTCAAATTTAACTTAGGGCTACTTAAAATACTAGGCTTTATTGCAAATGGATTTCCAATACCAAATTTTGGTCTAGCCAATACTGGAACTTTTGATGTTTGTTGATTATTTATTGTACAGTGTGTTCCACTATTGTTGCTACTACTGCTGCTATCATCATTACTCTTGTTTTCATTACTATCATTTTCCTCTACAAAAAAAGAAAATTTTGGCGGTAAATTTTATAAATGAATTATGAAAAATCATTCTTAAAAATAGGGTTAGAAATTTTGAATGAAAAACAACACTTTTTATGATAAAATATTAAAACTTAAAAATTTAACTTGCAAATCGGAAAAACCAAGCATCACTATTTACAAATTGAAGCCATCAAAAATTTTAATACTATACGTCAAAAATGATTAAAATTTACCTGTGGCTGAATTGGCAGAGTTTTCATCTGGAGGTGCTTCTACTTTCATAACAATCGGTGATTTGACTTCTTCCAAATGTTCTGAAATTGAATTCATTTTTTCACATTTGAATTTACAAGATTGATTTTTTCCTTATGACAAATTGAACTTCAGCAAAATTTTGTTTGCGTTTTAATTAAATAAAATGGAACCAAATATTAAATAATGCTTAAATTTTAGAATTTTATTAATAATTGAGTGTGTAAACTACCTTAGAAACATTTTTGAAAATAAAACTTGACTTAAAACATACCTTTGTCTGCCATGGTATTCACTCACAACTGCATTTGATTGAGTTTGAGTTTTGCACTGCATTATCAAACGTTCAAATTCAAGTATCGACTTACGTCTTCATCTTCATTATTTTAGTGATTTTTAAAATTTTCCAAACTAATTTTCACTCAAGAATTCGATTTTATAATTCTATTTTCATTTCAATTCACTATTTATTTAAAGAAAAAACACATAATTCAATTTTTATAAAATTTAAAAATGTGTGTACAGGGTGTACCAGGTACATTTATCTACTTACAAAATGGCGATTCGATTTTGCAAATTTTAAAATGTTATTTGAAAATTTTTTGTTGTAAAATTATAAATTTTTTGAATAAATATTAATTTTTAATTGATAAATTTTCCATGATATAAAATTTACAAACAAAATTTTTAAATGTGTTTGGTCCATGATTAGTAAATATTCTTCACTTTAATTTTTAATTATTTTGAGAGTTGAATGAGAGTGGAAAACCACGGGAATCACATTTAAATCATAATTTAATGTACACTTCTTTCATTAAATTACTAAACAAGAAATTAATTACGAATTTGTTAAATTTTCCGCAGAGAATATTTTGCGTTACTTCCGTATGCATAATTAGTATTTGATTGTTTCTTCAAACAATTAAAAAAAGTCGCGAGTTCTGTAATTATCGAGATTAAAATTCGAACTTTGTATTGGATTAAATTGAATTTCGTCAGAGTCATGCCACCGGCTAAAATTTATTTTGAATTTACGAGATATGGTTTTTTGTTTTGGCTACCCAGCGTTTTTAATTTGCGACCCAAATACTGAGCTGATCTATACTGATTTAAATATAAAATGGCGAAGAGAGTAAACATATAGGTAAGAACATGTAATTAAATGGCATAAAAAAGGAATTTCTATCAAGATTTTTGTTTGTTTATGCCATGGAGATAGATGTTTATACGTTCTTCAACCGCCATTACAGTGTCACCTATAATTTCTTGGAATTGCGAATAAGAACTTACATCTTCGATAAATAATCCCTTTTGTTCAAAACAACATTAATACACACCATAAGTTTTGCCCTCACCAACTCTGGTGACAATTTGACGCCACTCAAAAGAACACGGTTAAATTTTAACATTTCATTGGAATTTTATTGCATGGTTGGTAGGTAGATAAAGTTCGTGCACATTATTTTTGTATCGGAAAATTTTGAACGGCGGGCGAGTCGTTAAAATTTCTTAATCTGTCTTGTGTTTTATCTGACGTTGTCAAGCACAAAAAATAGAAGAAAGTGTTCCCGAATAGCCAGATTCCACTCTTTTTGGAAAATTGGGCCAAACATACAATGTTTGTGTAGAGCTATTTCTAAAGTTTTGTTTTTTCTTACACATCCGGTATATCTAGTTCAGCTTGAAAAGTACCTACTTAAATCCATTTTTTTGAAACATTATGGAAGTGTGCAAATTACTTCAACAATTGTGTAATAGATGGCCTGGATGTTGATATCTAATGATGGCGATGTTATTGTTTTGAGAGAATGACAGTTCGTCTAATCAAAATTTAATATTTATTAAATTTTAATAAAAAAAATGGAATTATTTCGTACAGATAATTATTACATATTTATTAGTGGTGAATATAGTTTATGGTTTGATCGACTTACAGGCGAATTAACACCAAAAACAGGTAAATTTTCTTAATTATATTGAAAAATATTTGTCAAAAAATTATTAAACTGTTGTCAATTACAATGTAAAACATCAGGATCGTATCAAAAAAAATTTTTAGTATATGAATTCACCTTAAACGTTGATATATTGTTAAACCCATTGTTGCTACGACCCTGATAAATGTAATCAATACATATTGGCCTATTTATTTTGTTTACACCCCCTTAAATAAATTATTTTGTTACTGTAAATAAAAAAAATATACAAAAGAAATCAATTGATTATTTGTTCCAAGGCTATGCCTTAACTAATATGCGAATCTGGATAACGAGTATCTTAAAAAATGCTATAAGTTCTATATCGATCTAGCTACATTTGTGGTTCTTTTATCACTTCCCTGCGGTTTTTTTTTATCACAAATAGTTTGTCTTTGTAACTAAGGTGGAAACGTTTCAGATAAAAGCTGCTTGTTTTTGTGATACAAATAGTTTTTGCATTTACAAAACTTTGCTATCTTTTTCTATTTAAGAATTAGAAAATAAATATAAGTTATTTCTTTTGAATCTAGCCAATTCTTAATATTCGGCGTTTCTCTCTAAGAAACAAGTCCGATTCTTGGCTAAGAAATCCATGAGCAAAGGTAAATTCGAAATAGAAATTTATTTAATCTTAAAAGAAGATAAAGTAAACTTGAACCATAACGATCAATTCAAACATTATTCTAAAATGCCTAAAAGTTAAGGTTGATCGATTAGTTCAGTTTTAATTGGCGAAAAAACATTGCTTATTCAACTATGCAAAAGTTAGTATACCGTATGCTGTTTTTTCAAGTTGTATGTTAAATGTTTACGGGTTTAAAATCGTATCAGTTTAGCCCGAAATAGAATCCAATTGGTTCATTTTTCGCAAACACTGACAAAACCTAACATAATTTTTTTTGTTTAACTATGTCACGATGATCGATGTGCAAATAGTACCTATGAAGGATTCGAATGTTCAAGATTGACTCTAGCGCAAATTGAATCAATTGATAGACTTTCCCTTGAACATTTGCTTTCCATTACAATTAATTATATAAAAAAAAATTCTTTGACAGGATGGGATTTAGTCTCAGCCGAAGATCCAACATGTCTAGGAGTATGTCATGGAATTGTGGGTAAAATCGAATCCCCAAATGTATTCGATACACGTTTAATTATAATTAAAGAATGTTCTCCAGTGGGTCATCTACATGGCAATCACGTTGTATACAAGATCAAATCCATTGCATTTCTACAATTAGGCAACGAAAACATTGATCTACATTTACAAAAATGTCATAAACACAAAACAGATGGAAACACTATTCAATCATTCTCAGCATCAACACAATCTGTACGAACATCGAATCAACCCACAAGTTTATTTGAATTACCAAAAAATAGTACAGCGTTTACGAAAACATGGGGTGCGCTGAAGTCAGCTGGGAATACAGTGAAAAATACAACTCAGCAAGCTGCAGCGATTGCCACGTCCCAAGTGAAACAAACTGTTAAGCGAAAAGATAATGTGAAAGATCGGGCTCGATTTGAAAAACGAATTATCGATGAGTTACATAAAATTTTCACAGATACGGATTCTTTTTACTTTTCCCGTACGGGTGATATTACAAATTCGTTGGAGCGTCAATGCCAATTACAAAAAGAGGATAAAATTGATCCAAAGGCATTGTGGAAAACTGTGGATGATCGATTTTTTTGGAACAAACATATGTTACATGATTTAATATCATTTAATGTAAGTATTTTCTTTTTATGTAAGAATTAGCCGATTCTTGCGATTTTAAACGCAAATCCCAAAAAAAAATCAGGCAGATAATATTTTCCTTCTGACTTTTACATTCCTCTTTCATTTATTAGATCAAAAGAGTCAAAATCGTGTTCTTGTAATTTTCACTGTAGTCAAAGACGATACTTTAAAGTTAATTATTAGTATTATCTGTCAGGCTCATCGAAATCTCCACAGATTAATATATTTATAAAAGCTCTTTTTATCTTACAGAATTCGTTAGCCGATCCATGGATTTTACCAATAATCCAAGGTTTTGTACAAATTGAACATTGTAAAGTTGAAGTAGGATTTGATAATTTAGGCAATGAAATTTATGAACCTCGTTATGAGACATTTACATTAAGTTTAATATCACGTCGAAGTCGATATCGTGCTGGTACGCGATACAAACGACGTGGCGTCGATGATGATGGTTATTGTGCAAATTACGTAGAAACTGAACAAATGGTATCGTATCACCATCATCAAGTATCATTTGTACAAGTACGTGGTTCGGTGCCAATATATTGGTCACAGCCTGGTTATAAATACCGGCCACCACCACGATTGGATCGAAGTAAGTATTTAAACGGGTTTCTTTATTTATAATTTCATAATTTTATAATAATTTGTGACATGTTTCGATTTTTTTTAAACCATCTTCAAACCGGTTTAAATTTAGACAGTTTAAAATGGTTTAAAACATCGAAACATATCATACATTATTGTAAAATTATAATTTTAACTTTACATATATAGAACTTCGTCAATTAATACATATATAGAACTTCGTCAATAATTTCATTCTGGCGAGTCTACTAAACTTTCTCCCTACGAATTTTTTCGAAAGTGCTGCGTTTTCATATGAGCACGATAACGGCATATTTAGGCTATCGGTCTGAAAAAACGCAGCAGGATACTTGTCGAACACTATGACCACTTGGTAACATTAATAAATTATTAAAAAATTCAGCAAATTCGGCATGCTCGAGGTGATAGACAAGGTTATCGGTGCAGTATTTTTGTGGGACAAAAAATTTTCTTGTATAATAATTATTAATGTTATCAAGTGGTCATACTGTGCGACGAATTCCCTGGCGCGTTTTGTCAGATCGATAGCTTAAACATGCCAATATCGTGCTCATGTGAAAACGCAGCACTTTCGAAGAACGTCATAGAGAGAAAGTTTGGTAGACTCGCCAAAACAAAGCCACTCACGAAGTTTAAAGTATGTATTAATCATTTAACAAAGCACTGTTTCTGTTCCACGGTCTAATAAAAAGTGTGAAATTACAGTTGTGTAATCAATATCTAATAACATCACTGAGATCGCTAGTTTTTAAAAATTGCTTAATACGCTTATTTTTTGTCCGATAGGTGAAGAAGAAACACAAATCGCATTTGATAAACATTTCAATAATGAATTACAAATGTATGGACCGATATGTATTGTAAATTTAGTCGAACAAAGTGGTAAAGAAAAAGTGATATTTGATGCATATTCAAATCATGTTTTTAAATATAACCATAAAGATGTTACTTACGTCACATTTGATTTTCATGAATATTGGTAAGTTTTTATTGACCACACTGTTTGAACTTTTTTTTAAAATTTAATAATTTTTTATTTCAGCCGTGGTATGCATTTTGAAAATGTTTCAATTTTAATAAATGCAATTGCAGATGTTATACGTGATATGAATTATTGTTGGAAGGATAAAGAGGGACAAATTTGTTCACAAACTGGGGTGTTTCGAATTAATTGTATGGACTGTTTGGATCGAACGAATGTTGTACAGGTAAAATTTAAGCTGTAATTGTAATTTTAAGTTGATATCTTAGATTTGGGTCTTAGATTTGAAAGAAATCATTTTAGATCTTAGATTTGAAAGAAATCATCGTCAGTAGCTAAACCATTTCATTTCCCGATGTTATTTTTCTGTTTTTTTTTTTTTTTTTTTTTTTTTTTTTTTTTTTTTTTCTTTCTTTGTATATAAAAAAAAAAGAGAAATATCTAATAAATTTCTTTTTGTTACAGACCGCATTAGGTAAAGCTGTAATGGAAATACAATTTACAAAGTTAGGTTTAATTCCACCCGAAGGAATAATGCCAGCATCTATACGTAATACTTTTCAATTGTTATGGGCCAATAATGGTGATATTATTAGTAAACAGTATGCTGGTACAAATGCGCTTAAAGGTGATTACACGCGTACTGGTGAACGTAAATTTACTGGTATCATGAAAGATGGTGTAAATTCAGCAAATCGGTAAGTTATTTTAATTATCCAAAAAAGAGTATTGCAATCATTTCGCCATGAAAATCGATACGCAGTAACGACGTTAAAATGAATTCTTATGGTTATATTTTACTCTGATGTATTCAATTTAATTATACATAAGAAATTATGGTATAGCAGTATTGAGACGAGAAATAGTTTAGTCAAATCAGCAATCATTTTTTAATTTTTTTAAGAACTAATGATACAAAAAAAATTATTAATAAATTTTTTATCTCTTTCGTTTTATCCGAGGTACTTCCTCTTCACATTTGCTTGGATAAAGAAGGTTTTATTGTACAATAATTTACGTAACCTGAGAATAGGGTATTATCGTTAGTCAAAAATAAATCATAAAATTTGAAAAAAGTTAAAATTTATGTAAAAATATACTTAAATATTCTGATTTCGAGTCATAAAAGCAGATTTTTCTTTTAAAATATTAAAATTAAAATTCGTAATTTTTAAACTGTATATCACGTGACCTAAAACGCGGGCAAGCCCTGCTGTGATGTCATAGCAGTATGAGTCATAGACCATCAGTTAGTTTAGTGCAGACAGTTAGGTATAATATATACATAGATAAGTATTTATATTTATATTATAATCAGATGTCTATGAATATATCAGTCAAAATTATGTGTGTTATTTCGTATAGTGATACCCATATTACGTCATCAAATTGGATGGCCGCGTTTTTGACAGTTTAAAAAAAGTTAAAATTTAATTTATGTTTTTGGCAAGAAAGCGTGTGTATTTTTCCGAAATAAATTTTTTGTGGCTTTTTATTAACAAAATCAACATTTTGAAATACTTTTTCAAAAATAGTGGAATACCCTATTGCGTGTGCGCTGAGACGAATAATTATGTATCGTTACAAGTCCATGTAATTTTCAATAATTTAAAGGTAAAGTAGGGGAACTATAAATAAATTTAAGAAAAATAATGATTAACTATGACCCTTGATACTGCTATACTACTTTAACCTATTACAAATTGAGTGCTGCAACTATATATTGGCATTTTACAAATTGTTTCCGAAGATAGAAGCTACGAGGCAAAAACCACGCATATCGATATTTTTTTAGCGAAATGATTGCGATAGCAAGATTTTTAAAATTATATGTTTTTAAGATATTATCTCGTACATTTTATGGATATGTATCGACAATGTTGTCTAGATTTGATGCTTGGTACACCAATCAATTTAAATGATATATTAACACAAACCACCATGTTTAATAATATACGAACAGTTGGTAATATTGCTAATGAATTAATACCATTAAATGCTCCATCATATATACCAGAATTAGCTTTCGGTGTTGAAATACAATTAGCTAATGCCATGTATTATATGGCAAGGTTAGTTAATAATATTTTCCATAAAAATTAAAAATTATTCATCTCTTATTTGATTGGAAGTTATCATATTTCATTATTTTTTCTTTATTTAATATTGTTATTTTCATTTAAATAAAAAGCTTGTTTTTTTTTCTAATTCGAATTTTTATTTTCTTTTTAAATTGAGTACTAACAAGGTATGTCATGTGATTCTGAAACTTGCGAGTATTTTCGCTATTATTATTAAGTATCAGTAATATCACCAAAGATTATTAATTATTAAGCGCTCTTCAAATTACCGAAGATATCGAGATGTGTTTTTAATAGAATACTTTAGTTCTTAAAAAATCCACAGGCAGTTTCATTATTATTTATCCTTAAAATTGACATTTCGATACTAAAAATTGATATTTTATCTGTTCGGCTGGACTACACAGTATTGGACATCACCGCTGTTTCCTATCGGAATAATATTATCTTAGCAAGTCACTCAGATATATATAAAATAAAAATTTTATTCACCATTACGCTCAACCATTATACCATGTGCACCTGCATGATATATTGGATGGGGAAGAGTTAGCTCCCATAAATGATACATTTGCAGCATGTTGGTTAGTGATTTTATGTAATAGTTGTTTAATATTTTTATAAGATTGTAAGCTGTATTTAATGAAAATATGATCACAATATAGGAGGGAAAATACTTTTAGGCAGAATGGAATTAACTTAAATTTAAAGTTGCTTGCTTTTGAGAAAAACGGGCCAGTTGTTGTTTCCTTTGCTTAAGTAACGGGGCCTGTGTAAAAACTATTCAAATTTCCATATTTATGATTCGCTTTTTTCATGTTTTCACTTATAGTTTGCTTTCACTTAAAGTACATAATAATAATTATAATAATACATAAGAGTACCGCAAATGGGTCCCAACCAACTAAACCAAGATTTCCACTGTGCCCTCCATGAGAACAATCTATCACCCGAAGAGGCGAGACGTCTCACGTAAGAAGCCCACATCTTCTCTGTCGGAATTTCTTCTAGAATTGATGGATTCGAGGCCACTTACCCAAATAAACTAAACCTAACTCCCTGCAGGTTTTTGCAGGTGCAAATAACATGTATGGAGGTTTCATCGTCCTCCATACAGGCCGTACAACTGCGATCATCAGAGATTCCCATGTTATGAAGGTGGTAGTTCAATTGACAGTGTCCTAATAAATTTCGATTTTTGCCCCAATTCCTAGATCAGTTTTTTGTATTTTTAAAATACGTATTTTCGACTACCAAGTAGTCATCATCAGTAAGAATTAGCTAGTGAATGTTACTCTTTGCTAATTTGGTGGCGGACTGCACTTACTGATGATGACTACTTGGTAGTCGAAAATACGTATTTTAAAAATACAAAAAACTGATCTAGGAATTGGGGCAAAAATCGAAATTTATTTCGACATATTCTAGAGTTCTCATTTATTATCTTCGATAATATTTATATGACAGTGTCCTGTCAAGAATCTCACCACGCTTCTCAATTGTGCTCTACTGAGTTCCAGGGGAATGGCCTAGCTGTGGTTTTACAGAATTTGGAATAAAGAATGCCCTGCACAAAGTCCCAGTAATCAAGATGGGCTTGTCGTAGCTATTCCTTGATTCGATAAATTATGAGCATCTTGCCATGGGACTAGACTCAGGTGAAAGGGGCATTGGAGACTACTCCTCTCATGCCAACGAATTCGCTGCTTCGGTACCCAGTTCAGCCTGACTCTTATTCTAAAGTCCACAAAATATGGTTTGAAATCTGCGACTGACGTCGTTTCAGGTGTTGCTCTGCCAATTATTATCATTCTCCTACCAACAGTCTTGGTTTCTTTGCTTACCGATTTACAAGTGTTTACCCGTGTGACTGGCATTATTCCAGAATTTTAGATGTACAACTAACGGTAGATTGAATTACAAATTATAGCTAAAGTTGAATGAAATGTATCTGTAATACTTCTGGAATGATAGAGAATTTGAAAAAAAAAAAGGTTAATCAAAATACGTCTAATTGGCTTCAAGTATTATGCATTATTTATGGTTTTAAGTTAATATTAACCTTATAACATAACTTTTAATAAATAGCACAAAGTGAGTGTTGTTTTGAAATTGCTAAGATTGTTGAAAAAATAACAATTTTTCAGAAGTAGCTTAAGGAAATTTCGCACCTATGTTAGTTATATTTGATCGTTAAAATTTATATTAACTAAATCTTTTAGGTATTATTTGAGTCGATTTAAGGACTCATATCGACAAGGAACAATCGACATAATGCTTGGTAAGATATTTAATTTATAGTGTCTTTAAACAAGATTATATTTAACGTTTTTATTTTTTCGTAGGACATGCCGTATCGGAGGATATTTTTTCGGATCGTAATGTTTTCGAAGAAGATAGTGCAATTACAGCTGAACACGTTAAATTATTAATCGAGGATAGTAAAAAATTATTAATCAGTGATCCTGAATTTGTGCTAGGATCTTGGGGCTTAATTGATGCTGATCCCAGGTACATTTTAATTTCAATTATTCAACAATAGTTTATTAACAATGCGAATTTTTTTAAATTTAATAATGTTTTTTATAAACTTTTTTAGTTCTGGTGATCCTATGGAAACCGAAATGGATGCAATATTAATTTTAACAAAAGATTCATACTACGTTGCTGATTACGATGAGCAAATCGATAAAGTTACAAAATATCAGCGAGTTTTATTGGAGGATATTACGTTGCTAGAATTTGGTTTAGCTGACATAACAACTCCGGCTGCCGCGATTTCATCATTATTTAAAAATTCATCTTCTGCCCGCTCCCAACATCATTGTATTCGTATTAATTATAAAGTGGCAAATGTCGATGGCTATTATCATATGTTCCGTGCTACAAATTTACGATTCTTTAATAATATGGCTGTTGTTATTAAGAACGAGGAAGAAATTATAGGTAAGTCAACCAAATTTTTGAAAATTTTATAGCCTAATAGATAGCCTGGCTACAAACTTGACAATCTGGAAAATCTAAGAATTATTAAAAAATCTTTGAAAGTACCCAACAATAAAATGGATTTAAGGTATACATGATTTTGAGATTTTATCAGTAAGTAAGAAAGAACGATTTTTTCAAAGGGTCCTCTTGTAAATTCCAAAAAATCGAAAAAAATTGTCTCCAAATTCAATACGATGCACTGTATTTAAAGTAGTTTTAACAAAAAAAATTACAAAAATCAGGTTTATTTGATGACTGAATGCATAGTTTCTGAGATATGTTTAAAAATCTCATACAAAGAGCGATTTGTAGAATCGATTTTGGACATTTTCCTAGATGATACTTATCCAATAGTCAAATGAACTGGATTTTTGTGATTTTTTGGTAGCTAGGACCCTCTATAAGAAACGAAAGCTAAGACAACATTTTTTTTTAATTTTTTGTAGTTCTAAGTTGATGATTAAATATCCAGAAAGCAGGTACAAGGAAAATTGTAAAAACATGATAATTTGATCACCGTACAATTTTCGAAATATTATCTGAAATTCTATGAGGAAAAATATAAAAATCTAGTGTATTTGGCCAAAAATGCCACCTTCTTAATTTTAATTACGTAAAAATTGTGGCTTTAAATAATACATTTTAAAATCGGGACTCATTAGAGAATCTAATTCTTGTGGCCACCGTCATCATTTACCTCTCCGTATCTTTACTTAACGCAAAATTTTGTCTAGCTGAAGACATACATAATTTTAAGTATTTTTTTCTTTGTTTTAGAATCACTAAAAGCAATTTGCGAAGCATTTTTGGTTGCTCTCGATATATGTGGTTTACCATCCGTTCCGTATTATCAAGGGCAGAAATTAGATCGTCGTAAATCAAAAGTAATTGGTGGTTCGAACACTTATTTAGATGTTACAGCAACGTTACCACATTTAACACGTAATGTAAGCGAAACACAATTACTTGCATTAAAAACTGTCGGTACGAAAGCATTATCAAATGTCAGCGAACAATTCTCTAAATTAAATCGATTTGGCCAAAATTTCAATACGAAGAAAACTGTAAAAAGTGCTCAAGCGAAATTTACTGTCGGTAAATCTTCCACACTATCTTCGTCAAGTAACAGTGATTCCGAAGAAGATTGTGATATATCTATATTTCAACCGCAAGAACCAGTTACACCCTCGGGAACACCCTTGGGAACTCCCATGGGAAACAATGAAATTGAAGATAACCCATCAGGCGAACCCAAATCAATGTCCATAGATTTGGATCACTTGGAAGAAAATGAAGATATACACCAACCACTTCCCGATACATTTCTACCAAGCGTTGGGATTGTAATGCGATCTCATGTTGATGGAGCACCTGGAGGTAATTCTGGAAGTGGACGTGACCCCGTTACACTGAAATCCAAAGAAAATATGATGACAAATGACAATTTATCGAATGTGGACATGTTATCCAGTGTTATTCAAAATGTTTCATTACAAACGACCTCACACGAACAAACTTCATTCGAACAAAATCGATCCCCAACCCCAGAAATTACAGTAACTCAAGACAATAAACCTCCAAAGCCACCAAATACTCTAAAATTGGATCGTAAATTAAGCCATTCGTCTGGAGAAGTCAATGATGCACCTCCTGATGACAGTACAATTGGAACTAGTACACTTGGTGGCGGCTCAATGAACCATGTTAGCGAACAAATGAATATAAGTACGTCACAAAGTGAATCAGCGCTGAAACAGCATTTTAAATCAGGCATAACAAATATAACAAGTCCTGTGGCGAATGTTACCAAAGATTTAGTTCTATCACCTTTCTCTAAAATAGCAAAAGGAATGCAACATTTAGGTGCAAACTTGGATCCACGTAAAATCGCAAAAACTTCAAATACATCAAGTGGACCATTGGTGCGGCAAATTACTGATAGGGAATACGAAGAACATCGGAAATTACAAGAAAAATGGCGAAAATGTAATACAAGATTAATTGCGCTATAATTTTATACGAATGGGTGAGAAATAGTTTGTGATTGTTTCCTCTCTCTAAACGTGTCTTTTTAATTTTATTTATATTTTATTTTGCGATTATTTTTTTTAATTTTGGAAATTAGATTTTAAACTGTGATTGATTTTTTTCATTATTTTATTTATTTTTTATTAAAGTGAAACTTCTTTAGTAACATAAATATTATCAAAGATAATAAATGAGAACTCGAATTAAATTTCGGATTCCCCCGGAGGATTCCATTCGGAGGATATTTCGAATTAAATTTCGATTCCCCCATAATTTAATAGATCAATTTTTGTATATTATATAAATACGTAGGTAGTATATGTTACTCTATCTTACATTGCTAATTTGAAGACGGTCTGCTCCCAACCCTAGCGAATTGGGTAAACTGGAAAAATTTGGGTGATGAAGTAATGAACTTGGATAAGAGACCTAATCCAAATTCGAATTGAATAAAAATTTCAAAGTTAAAGTTGAATTTTTAGAATTAATAATGGAGTTTGAAATATTCGGTCACAATTTCTACTCCGTGCATTCACGAATTTTTATATTATGTATATATGAAATATACATAGTATATTAAGTTTAGTCCCAAGTTTGTAACGTTTAAAAATATTGATGCTACGAAAAAAAATTTGGTATAGGTGTTCATAGAATCACCTTATTAGTCCATTTCCGGTTGTCTGTCCGTCTGACTGTCAACACGATAACTCAAAAGAGAAAAGAGATATCAAGCGGAAATTTTTATAGCATATTAGGATGTAAAAAGTGAGGCCGAGTTCCTGAGATACAACAAAAGTTTAAATGTACAAAATGTTACTTATAAAAAAATAAATAACTTTTGTTTGAAACATTTTCTTGTAAACACCACTGTTTACCCACAAGGGCGCCAATTAGGTGCAAATTTTATAGTGTATTAATATGGGAATATCAGTTATGTGTGTGTGGCTAAGTGAATATCTTTTTTTATTTACGTGACGTCAAAAAACAAACGATTGCGTCATCAACACTGTCTATACATGGTATTTCTACAATTAACTCAGTCAATTGTTTGTTTTCACTTGTTTTTCTCAAAATTCTGGCTGTTTTAAGAATTTTATAGTCTCGAATTAAACTGAAGAAGTTTCACTTTGATCTAATGACTATTTTCAGTCCAAGACACCATTTTATTTTATAGTTAATTTTAAAATCATACAAACAGGACAGTATTATGTAAAAAAAAGAATAGATTTTATAAAATTTTTTTAATTTTTTTAAAAACATTAGCGGATGTTGGCCAAAATTAGTATTGATTATATCCACCCATTCTGTTGGGTTAATCAACTCAATGTAAGGGGGGGGGGTATATTTCTAGTTGATTAGCTTCAAAATTGTAGAGGTCTAGAAATGGGTACTGTCTATTTAAAAAAAAATTATTTAAGACTACTGATTAGAAAAGTGTCTTTTGACGTCTAACTATTAGACGCTTGGCTCATAAGAATATTATTTTTAAGTAACTGTGAGTGTTTTCTGCATAAATAAATAATTTAAATGTGAAAAATTTCATAGATAATCAGAAGTTAATCGTTTACAAGTAATAAGAAACTTCATTATTAAGTGACGTGATTTAAAATTTTCGCATTGAAATTTTTTTTTATGAAGAAAAAAAATTAAATTATGTTTCCTAAATTGTAAAATTCATGGCTTTCATTAGTGATCGCTTTCTATTTCTATCGTAAAAGTGTGATATAAATTATTGTAGGGATCGTAATAATTGTATATTAGATCACGTGTGTAAATAGAGGCCTGTAAAAGTCGTTAAAATAGAATAACGACGTCAATTTTGTTGAAATTTCTTATATTTAAAATATTTTTATAAATGTTAAACATTTTTTGTGATTTTGTTTTTTCTTCTCCATCCGTAATTTTTATAGAAAAATATTTTAATATTCACATTTATTAAGAACGAAATAATCTTTCCTACCAGAGTAGGTTATCATTTTATAGTTCTAAAAAAACGAGCAATCGAAAATTCCCTCCATCTTTTAAAATAAATTTAAGAGTCCCGAAATCTTTAAGAACCGAGTTTAGGTTAACGGTTAACAACATCCTACTTTCCCTTTACCAAAGTAGGTTTTTATATATTCTAGAAAAGTAACCATAATTCTTTGTTTCTCAACGATTGTCAGTTAAAAAAGTTCTCACTGTCATGTTATGCCATGCGCTTAGATTAAAAAATTCGTTCTTAATAATTAATTAATGCAAGTTTAGTCTTCCTGAATTGGAAAAATCAATAATAAATTGATAGTTTGTTTTCCACTATCAAATTTGAACCAATTTCACACATTCCAAGTATTGTTTCCCGAATTTTGAAAATATTTGTGCACAATTACACTTTTTTAAAATTATAAAACATGAACAATACATTCATTCGTTGTTAGACAATTATTCTAGTTAAATTTTTATTTTAAAATCAGGGTTTAAAAAATAATTTTAGTTCATATACGACCATTTTCTTCACTTATTGTTAATTGGGAACTGAATCGATTTCGATTTAAAGGTCGATTCAGATTCAAAAATAAGTTCCAAAAATATATTAGAAAATAATATCGATTTTTGAAATATACTATTTGATTCTTCACGGTTTTTGCTAGCTAGGAACGATTTTAGCAATATGTGAAGAAATTTTAGGTTAATAACTATTTAAAATGGATCTAAAACCAAAATGGTATAATAACATAGCGGTAATAAGTTAGAGAAGGTAAAAAACAAGAAATTCAAGAAGTTGCATTTTCGTTCTCAAATATCCATTTCGGTTTTTTTTTTCATTTTATGTATCAAACACAGATGTCTATACCACAAAGTTAGATAGCTAACTTACCGCTGGTTTACGTAAAACGCAAATTATAATTTTGTTGGTAAAACGAGACGCTTAAGACTCACTAAGATTACGGTGATATAGCCACGAATGAAGAGCAGTAGCCAATCAACGCGCTGCTTTTCTAACTATTACTCCAATTTCGATAAAACTCGTTTCTTTTTTGTTTTTAATTTGGATAAAAATCATTATAAAGGTAATTCGTGCTTAAAAATCACTTGAACGTACAGTTTTGAGATATTTCTTTTAATTATACGAGGAAAAATACGAAAATAAAGTTTATTTGTCCTAAAATTTTACTTTTTGAAGACGTTCGGTCAAGAACTTAAGTTTGGCTTTAGTCTGTATTCATTTTTTTGTAAATCGGGGAAAATTGGTTCTTGTGGCAACCTGTTATAACATGGTACTTGCTTTGCAAATTAGAAGGAAAATGCGATGAAAGAAGAAACCCTGTGTAGATAAATATCTGTGTCATTAGGTTTTATTCTGAAGGAGTTTTATTTATTGCTCGAAGTAAATCATATTTAAACTTTCTTTTCTTTATATTTTAAGTACCTAACTTAATTATAGATCGGGCGATTTTAACAGAAAAAATAGAATAGCAGAATACAACCTGTCTTTTAAATGTTCAAAAATATGATAGTTTTCATTGTGGAATCCGAAATTTTATAGGGTCGTAGGTGTTACATAGCGAAGGGGGTTAAAAAATAGCTTATGTCCGTAACTTGAAAGACATAAAGGAAAGTTTTTATTACAATATTATTCTTCATGGAGTTTCAAACAAAGTTTTTTATGCTTTTTTTTTCTACTAGAAATTACTTACAATACTTTAGTTCCGAATATGAGATATATTTTACTCCCCTGCGTTATTAGTTCTGTTAAAATCGCCTGATCTATTATGTTGAATGCCAGAAAGAACAATTTTAGTTTAATTGTATTAAAAATTGTTAATTTTATTTATTGTTATTTATTAATGTTTAGGGTTCATTCTGTATCTTTAAAAAGAAAAGGAACAAAACCCTTTATTGTCTCAAGTTTATAGATTATGTGTACAGATGCTCTAAAGTTAAAAAAGTGCTAAAAGTCAATTAAAAAAAAATTAAATCCTATTAAATTCTTATTGCGATAAAATGATCACAATTTAATTGTTGTAGGACCATAAATAGTCCGAGAGTCAGTTCTGAATTTCATACATCAATTGAGTAAATTTTCCTTTTGTGTTTTATATAGTCTCTTCTAGACCACCACAAAATAGTGACTGACTCATAGACGAATTTCATTTGACTCTCTGGATAAAAGATTTTTTGTAATTTTGTAATATTTATGTAAAACAAAACAAATCATTGTTATTTTTTACTTGCGTAGATTTTTTTAACAAATAACCAATTCGAAAAATATGCGCCTCACAAAATATTGCCTTTTTAGAATATACAAATTATTGTTTTATAATTTTTTGTTTTTGGAAAAATGATTTTTAAATCGGTTAGAACAGTTTTTTATTACAAAGATTGTTCGGCAAAAATGTTTAAATGTCTAAATTATGAGCGTAGCTAGGATTTTATTTAGGGGGAAATTTTTTTTTGTAGTCCCACGTCTCCATGTAGTTTTAGAAGCGATTACATAGCTTAAAATAATACACAGCTATGGAATTCCAGCAGTAGTATGTATCGAAATGTATGCGAACTGCAAGCTACTTCGATATAAAACTATCGTAAGTACGGGTAACAAAGTACCAGCTCTCGTTTATAGGGCGGTGTTTAAAGTGGGTTCAATATTCTTTCTAGAAATGGTAAATAGTAGTTTCAAAATAAAAATGAAATCATCCAAATAAATAAAAAAATTCCACTTAATCTCAGATAATTATTGTAAAATTAAGTTTTGATTTAGATCAGATTTTTGTAAAAACAATCGAATATTTTTCAAAAAAAGGTTGAGCATTTTGATCTCCTTGGCTACGCTCATTTATTTAATTATTACTAGTAAATCGCAAATAAGAATAAAATAATTAGTTTATAATCGCTCACAATTGTTTAGAAAAATGCTTACAAAAAATGAAAAATGGAAAAAATTTAAAGCACATAATGATATGTATCTGTTGAATAAAACAAAAATTATTTCAATAGAAATTTACTGTTTTTATTTCATCTTACCTTTTGTACGAAACCTTACGAATAGAATTCAGCCAATGATGCAACTGCTGTTGTATTACACTTAAACTAAAAATTAAAACAATGAAAAATTTTTCAACCAAAACGTTGAGCTCAAAGATGGATATCTTTTAGATACCTTGAACTTCAGGGTCATATAAAAGCCACATCAAACTCGTTACTGATAATAGATAGAAGAATACTTTAAATTATAAAGTTGTTTCTTATAAAAAAGCAAAGATCTTTTCTACAATGTATAACATTTGATACTCTAATTGGAGTTTACAGATTTTCCCACTTTCACTCCAATCTTCTTGTTTGTGGAAATTTGGGGACACTCGCCAGGAAGAAACCTTAAGTTTTTTACTGGTATATGACAATTTAAATATATTTATAATAATTTTGCACAACTACTGATCACAACTTGGGTATAATTTATTTAAAATTGTACTTTATTTTTATATGATATATATAATAAAATTTTCATTGTGTTCGTAAATTAATTCAGCATACCTACTGGAAAAGTGTCTAATAAAGAAATGTTGACAGTTGGTTGATAAATAAACCGCGTCATAATAGTTACCTGTGTTAGTCAGTATGCTTTATTGAATTTACAATCACACTGATTGTAGCAGTCGAAAAGCCAATTGTATTGACTTGAGACTTGAAAGATGGTGTCATTGGTACATTTCTTTTAATAGAACTACACATTGATAGGAAACAGTTCGTCTTCCCTCAAATTACTTTTGAACGGTTTAAGAGAAATGGTTGAAATTTTTATTTGTATAAGAGGACTATAAAGCGTATTTTAAATTATCATAATTCTGCAAAAAAAAAAAAAAATACAACTTTTTTCCAAATTTGTTGCATTTGCCATGAAAAACTCTTTCAAATGAGAGATATCACTCGGCTTTTGATTCGTAAAAAACGTATTAGTTGTCTCCCACTTTCTTCTTTAAGGGGACAGCGTGGGTATTACCGTAAAATGATCCTTCTTATTAGTAGGTACTATATAATGAATTGAAAATTGAATCTGGTCTTGAACTGAAAATTTCGGCCTTTAATCTTGAATCGTTTCCAAGTAATTTGATGGTTGATGAACTTTTCTCATCACTGTATACAATTGGCTTTTTGATTTGAGATTATTTACACTTAAACTACAATTTACGGTAAGTATTCAACTCCAAATGGTGGATTGCGACTCTCCCAAACTACCTTCGAATAACTTGGAGGTGGCTTGTTATTCATTACATTAATTGGTTGTATTTTGTTTAAATTGGTTGGCTGAAACAAAAATTGATAATCGTTTTAGAGTTGGTTTGGCCAAAACATCACGAAGCATAAAATACTTCTGAAAATTCTAATAATTTTCATTATAATTAATTGCAAAATTATACCAGATAATCCAATGCTTGATAAATGGTAAGTAGCCTGGTAGTCTAAATTGGATCTACTCATAACGGGTCCACTACCTGCTTTAATTATTACGAATTAATACGCCAGATAGCGGGGTTGCATTTTAAAATAGGAAAGTGTTTTTGAAATCAATGCAAAATTTGAAACTACAATATTTATTTAAGTGCTACAATCTTGTACTTACATAAAATCCTTGTTGATAAGTAGAGTTAATTTTTTTCTCTTTTTGTAAAATTTTTATACCATTTCCTGGTTCAAACGGTTTTATAAAATATGGTACCAAACTCAAATCGTAATTGGGCATATGTATACGGGCATTTTCACGTTCGTACTGTTTCAATTCATATTTGTTACGATGTACCATACAAAAGGTACGAATTGTAAAATAATATATAATTTCCACGCCAGACAATAAACTAAATCCCAGAAATAAACCAGCTATACCACCAAAAGATACTGTAGGGAAAACATAGGTTATTTAATGTTGACAATTTGCTTAGATCTAATACCATAGAGCTATATAGGAAACACAATAAGTAAATTCTTGATCGCAGTAAGAAGGGTATATAGAAAGAGGAAGAGAAATTAATACATTATAGAAGACAGTCTCTCTACAGCCATACGCGCCTACTTTATCTGCCTCCCTCTACTGCGATCAACCGTTTGGCGGCAACTTCGCAGCTTTGTGGTATTATCTCTATGCAATTTTCTATTCTTACAAATCTATTCTTACTATTCTCTGGGTTTTCGTAGGCAAAATTAGCGAATCAAAATTTGCTTTTAGGGTTGTTTAAACACTTAATACTAGGACAAAACAACGTATTCGACTTTTATTCCAAATACTCAATAAAGTAAAAGTATAGGTATTTGTTTTTGAATACTTAGATTCTTAGCAGGTATTTTTTTTAAAAAATTATTTGGAAATCATCAGTTTACATTCAAATATATATTCGTAATGCAAAAAAATATTTCGCTGTGGTTTGTGAAACACTTAATTCTATTCGTACCTAATAAATCCACCCATCCAAAAATAACTTCTCGCTTGTACCGTATCATTGGTAATGATGTTAATTTTATTTTTAAAACTGCGCTATTAACGCCATTATTTTTTATTAGAAGAGCACCGTTCCTAATTAAAAATATTAATAAAAAATATTTAATTTTTTTTTTTATTAGAACTAATATAGTTAATTATTTAAATACTCAGTATATGCTAAAGTGTCAATGAGTGAATTGTTTTTTTGTCAGTCGTATATGTTCATTTAAAGAAAGTCATTGACCACAAAAGAGGTACAAGCAATTTATAGGAAGTTTGAAAGTCTCAAATTGGAAGTTGATGGGATAATATACGGTAGTCATATTTCCCCCTCATATATTATACAATTCTTAAAGTTTTTCTTCACATGTCATTTGGGGTTTCGCAGTAAATCCGCGAAAAAAGTCGTAGCGAATGTTTTCAAAATCTATTGTATTGCAAAAACGTTCAAATGAGCCATCACTCGATCATTTCTATTTAAAAAATCATATTTTTACCCCCCTTCCTTGCTTTGAGCGGTATTCTTTGAAGAAAATTCGTATTTCAGATCTTTACCATGAACCATTTGAAAGTAACTTGAACATTGCCGAACATTGGTCCCAGCACTGTACCTACATATATGAAGACAAAATTTACTTACCAGGAAAGGTAAGGAGTTGAGAAGAGAATGGTTGTCTCTAACAAAGCAACTATACTCAACCCAAAATTATACCTAAATTTCAAACAACTGTATCTCTGCGACAAATCATCGAATTTGGAACTGCAATAGCTCATTTCAATACTTGAACTTTCTAGTTTTGGAAAATTTTTGCTGCTCCGAATGCTTCCTGGATCGGGCACGGGGAGTTGAAAGGGTGAAAAATATTATCTTTAAAAATTTGATATGAAGTATATAATATTGGTCGGAGAAAATATGACTAAACTGTGATTAAAGGTACAACACTCTCCCATACTATATCAATACTTACTCGTACTCCATTAATTTTTCAACTTCATAAACTATGTTGAAACATCCCAACTCACAATGACATTTCTTCGAATCTAATATTTGTTCACTTTTATCGGCTATACATCCTAATCCTTTCAAAGTACAAAATTTTACGCCCTCTGGAAAAAAAAAAAACGTAACGTCGGCATGAGCGTAAAATTGTAATAGTTATGAGTGTGGACCGAAATAATGAAAAAATTATATAATTATATTAAAAATTTTCTCAGTAACTTTTTCTAATAATTTTTTTTCGATATCTAACCATCTCTGACGTTAGATAAAATATTAAGAATTGGCCCTATTTGTCAATTTGTAGTAGGCTGAGATTAATATCTTAAAAAACGGAACCCAAAATCTTGCATGACTGTAAAAAAATTCAAGTCGATATTCCTATTAATAACGAAAATATGAGGGTGTCTTCATCTTTAATGCAACAACCATAATATGCCACAGCGAAGCGTGACTGTATAGAGCTAGTAATAAATAAATAATTTGCTCAGTCTCTTACCTATTGGCGCGTAGAAAAATGGTATACAGCCACAATAATGCAGAGCTAAATCAATTCGACATTGTCTGGTACATGCATTGTACGTATAAATATTTCCGGGTTCACTTTTTATTTGAATTTCATCGGGAAATACGCATTTTCGTTGATGTATTGATAATTGCCTTGCATTTTCTGTCGTATATGTTTCTTTTATAGAAAATTCTAATTTATATATAGAAAATTCCCATTCTAATTGTGGTGGCATATCCATGGTGGGAATTTCCTCTTCGGTGTGAATAAAAATCTAAAAATATTAAGATTAAATATGCTAATATTCCGTAAGATGTATAAGCAAAATTCGTGATATGGCTGCGTCGAAATTATAATACCAGCCGTAAATATCGTAAATTATCCGTTTTAAATTCAGACATGGTACAGAAAACCAAAGGGCAGATATAAATCTCCAAAATCCATCCATCGGGAAAACTAAATAAATAGATAGTTTACTAATTTCGAACCCGGAACCCCTAACCATAAACTGGGGAGATTTAAGAATAAAAGATCTAAAAACTTTTGAAGTACTGCAAAACAAATTATTATTACCTTCTTTTTGCTAAGCCTTTAAAAACTTTCCTTTATAAATTTTCCTTTTTCCTAATCCTTTGCAAATTTAAAAAAAAATTTTCGGATCTTCCCTCTGTTTGAGCTTGTGATGGTGTGAGTACATGAATCTTTACCTATCGGACTAGTTTCCCTATTGCAACCATATAAAACAAGCTATAATTTTCTCCCCGAATTGGGTATATTGACTAGTAGGTATTATAATGCTAATTTAACATATCCATTTCGGACAGATTTTTCCAAAAACTCCTTCCGGGGTATAAAGTAAATTTTTTAAATGATGAAACAAAATGGTTCAAAACTACAAAAAAAAACTTACCCTACGAGGACGGGATTGTGTAATAAGACGGTATACAAAACCAAATGCCCAATTTTTGTTTGTTTCAGGAGGATAAAATATTTTAAATATTTTATCCTTTAATGATTCAGTTTGCCTAAAAACATTGGTAATTTTTATATATCAGTTTGTCTAAATATAACATTTACAATGCAGGAGTTAGGATAATTGAAAATGGGTTAGACTGTAGAGAATAAAATTCTTAATTAAATTAAACTACTAAATTAATAGTCCTTGCGGAATATTATTCATATACTTATACTGTTTTGAATTTTCTTCCCTACAAAGTATTTAGGAAAAATAGAAAATTTTATTAATGTAGAAATAGCATACCCAGGCCATTCTCGCATTGATTTCTTTGAATTGAATGAATGACACAGGCCATATTCTGTAAATACTGGAAATAAACCTTCTGGCCATTTGCAGCATTGCGTAGATTTACCTAGAAATTCGCATCCCTGATAGACATCGTTACATGATGCGTAAATATCAAATAATATTTTTTGAAAATTGTTTTGCGGTAGATTCAGATTATTAGTAAAATTTTTTATCGTTTTAATAGTCGAGTATGATAACGATGCTAAAGTATTATAAAAACTGAACTTGTAATCATATTCATCCATTGATTTATTTAGCCCTTCGCTGAAAATTAAAATTAAATTAAAATATATCTTAAAATTATTTTGCCTTTTTTTTTTTGGTAAAATTTGGACAATGAAAAAATAAACAGCATATCAACTGAGTATTTAACCCGCCAGCACTCGCGTCAACCATCCGGTAATCTTTAGTCGCGTGATGCAAGAATGGCTTGCTGTTAAATTTTCTTTAATTTACTGCGTAGGAATTTGAATACGTGAATAATTTTAGAACAAAAATCAAAATAATCTGAATCAAAATAAATTTCAACGATTTATACCACACAGGTTCGAATATCCGTAAACTAACGAAAATACACGAACATGCCCGAAAACTTTCGAAGTTAATATTTTTCTGCATACACCTTTAGTCTTGTGAAGAGAGAATTTCTCACAGAACTTGGTAAAATTTTTCAGGTTGAAAAAGTTTCAACCAAATTTGAAAAATAAACATTATTTATGCTTCAAATCAAGGAGTGAGCAAAATGCTCATAACACGAGGGCTGATGGGTTAAAAATGAAAAGTTTCTCGAAAAAATAACGCGTTTTTCCAATTGAACAATATTTGAGAAATAATGAAGATTTTGCAGCTATAGATTGCAATTTTTAAAGAGATTAGACCTTAATTGATCGCCCCTAATTGATTAGACCCTAATTGATTAAAGGATTTATATTATATTGTTGAATTTTTTGAAAGTTTGAAGCTTTTGCTAACAAGTTCATGACCACTTATGTCTTGGGGGAGGAAATTGAGAGCTGTATCAGCGATTTCCCATCAGAAAATATCTTTGCTAAGTTTTTTTTATAATCTCCTTATGACTTAATTATCCCATTATTTGGACTTTTAGCCTTGTGGAAATTTTTAACATTTAAATCTTGTTATATCAAGAAAGACATGTAGATTCACATGTCTATTTTGATTATAAATTTAACATTATTATCTAAATCATCTTTTATTGTTATTTATATTATTATTGTTTTTTATATTGTTATCTATAATATTTATATTTATATTTATTTTTATAGTTTATAATTTTATATATTTATGGTGTTTTACAGATTTATACAAACCCAGAATTAGTTACATATAATTTTCTATTTAGTACTTGAGATGAAACTTTTCTTTTTTTTTTCTTTTTTTTTCTGTATTTGTTTTTTTTGGAATCATATTAGTTATTACTTGTGTAAACATATATATTTTTATTTATGTATTTATTTATCCGTTCAATGCAACTGAACGCTTCTTTGTTATAATCGCTGTACGGTAGTCAAACAAATAAACGTTATTATTATTATTATTATTATTATTATATCAAGAATAAAAGATCATAGTTTAGTATTTTCTGACGCAATTTCCTCGTTTTAATTATCGTAATCTTATGCTTAGTATACGAAATAATACTTTATCACCTGGTTAACAATGCTTCAATTAATGCAGGATTTGCTGAATTTGCATCACATATTGTAATTGCTGGAAATTTAATTTTCCAACTATGAAAATCTGTATCTAAGCCCGTAATAGTTGGATTAGTTTGAAATTTTTCCCATAAACTGGATATAATAATTAAAGTTGTTATTATTCCAGCCAATACAAAACAAAACCATAAAAACCTTCAAATAATTGTATATTATTTTTAAAGTATTTCAAGAAAATAAATTAGCAAATAACTTTAAATTCATACTTTTCACGAAATGGACGACCTTTTTCGGCTATATATGGTACACCATGTAACGAAGAAGTTTCGAAGTATTCACGTTTTTGATAATCACAACTGATTTTCAAATATTTAAACAAATTTTTATAATTTACCATTGTTTTTCAAAAGAATTTTTACATTTTTTAATGGTAATAAATTTTGGTTTTTTAGTAAAATCAGTTTACATAATTTTCCAATAATGGTGATTAATACTTAAATTGTTGTTTATATTTATCACCATTGTTCAAAACTTTCTTTCTTATTTTCTATAGGATGTTTAACAAAAGTTTAGAGTATGGTAAATATACAGGTGGTGATAAAAAAACTACGACAAAACTTCTGATGAACTTCTGTTTACATTCCAGGGATATTTTAAATTATAACGGACTAAAACTATAAAATAATGAATAGTTATTAAAGTACTTGTAAGATTGGAAACGAAAAACATGGGGCGCATGCAATGTATAACTTTAAAGAGTGTAGAGTCTGCTGCATGCGCCACATGTTTTTCGTTTCCAATCTTACCAGCATTTTAAAAGATATTTATTATTTTATACTTTTTAGTCCATTATAAATTTTTTTTCTGCTGTTTAGGGCTATCTGAATGCATTGTCATCCACCTCTGAGCTGTGATCCAAATTTCAAGTCTCTAGCTTATCAGGAAGCTAGTTTAAAATCAATTACAAAATTCCATCCGAACCCTACCGTTCTTTATATTTATCATCTTCTGTTCGTGTTTTTTCTTCTTTTTTCACATTTTCATGGATTGTCTACGACTTCTGAGCTACGGTCCAAAATTCAAGTATCTAGCTTTTCGGCGGGAAGTTAGTTTAAAATCAATTACAAAATTCAACCCGGACATACAAAAAGCGATGTTAATAAAAACATGTTAAAACAAGTGAAAATAAACAATTGACTGAGTTAATTGTTAAAATACCATGTATAGTCAGTGTTGATTTCTTTATCACATTACATATACCAACATGTGACACATACATAACTGATAATCAAGTATAGTACATATTATAAAATTTCCGCCCTAATTGTCGCCCTCACGGGTAAACAAACAGTGATGTTTACGAAAAAATGTTTCAAACTAAAGTTGTTTAATTTTTGATAAGAAACATTTTTTACATTTAAACTTTTGTTCTATCTCTAACGGTTTACAAGATGGGTCCTACGGACCCAAGTCCCAATTGACCTATGATGCTCATTTACGAACTTGACCTCACTTTTTACGTCCTGAGTACGCTGTAAAAATTTCAGCTCGATATCTTTTTTCGTTTTTGAGTTATCGTGTCCACAGATGGATACACAAACAAATAATACAATCTTATAAGTGACGTATATGTTTGAAATAAAAAATGTTGTTGCTATGCAAATAATTGATACTATGTGCTATATATATATAACATATCAATTATGTTCTGAACTAATTTGCGCTGTCACGGGTAAACAATAATCTTTACAAAAAAATGTTTCAAACAAAAGTTGTTCATTTTTTTGTAAGGAACATTTTTTACATTTAAACTTTTATTCTATCTCTAACGGTTTACAAGATGGGTACTACGGACCCATGACCCAATTGACCCATGTTGCTCATTTACGAACTTGACCTCACTTATTACGTCCTAAGCACGCTGTAAAAATTTCAGCTTGATATCTCTTTTCGTTTTTGAGTAATCGTGACCACAGACGGACGGACGGACGGACGGACAACCGGAAATGGATTAATTAGGTGATTTTATGAACACCTATACCAATTTTTTTATTGTAGCATCAATATTTTTAGGCGTTACAAACTTGGGACTAAACTTATAATACTATGTATATTTCATATATACATGGTATAAATATGGATCTTGAATTGCAAATTTTTAAAAGAAAGTATAAAAATGGTAAAGTTATGCTATGCTGCCGCAAAATTGTGACGGTCGTGGGGTATTTGTAATAGTTCTGATTTAGATTTATGTGATATTTTTTATACGAGTATATATTTGAAGGCTTAAAACTTGGTTTCCTCGAAATGTATCGAAAACTGCACCTCGGCAATTTTCTTTGCAGTTCATTTGATTTATCTTTTAAATACCTTCATTTTGAGACATTTTATTTAACAGAACAACCTCTAGATAAACCGTAATTCATAGATTTATTATGTATAAAAATTACAATTGATAATGTAACAATTGCATGATTCAATTGTAATGAATAATTGAAGAGATTTTTATCAAATCGATATTATGACATAAAAAAAAAACTTTTTAATTGCTTTATTGGTATTATAAGAGCCGGTTCAAATCTATATATGCTGAATCTAGTTGTTGCATAAAGGTGGGTTCTACGCTAGTTACGGAAACCTTTAAAACGTACAGAGGTCTAAGGCAGGGATGTCAATTGTCTGCAATACTATTCGTACTATACATCAACGACTTACCGGAACATCTTGACAGTGTAAACACGATAAGCCCCTGTATAGGCAGTGAAGAAATCAAAGTCCTGATGTATGCCGATGATGTGGTTGTGTTATCTAGAACAGTAGGGGGAATGAGAAGAGCATTGAATTGTGTGAATGATTACTGTGATTTGTGGAAATTAAGGGTTAATGTAGCGAAAACTAAAGTGTTGGTAACATCGAAAGGTAATAGAATAAGCAAGAAGAAAGAATGGTGTATAAATGGGCAGCAAGTGGAAACTGTTAAAGTTTATAAATATTTGGGTGTGCATGTTTCGTGCAATGGTGAGTGGAAATTTCATCAAGAAAAGATGGTTTTGTCAGCAATGAATGCATGGGCGTGTATAAGGAAGCGATTATATGCACATGGGAATTTTCCGTTAGATGTAATCATGAAGATGATTAAATCTATGATTTATTCAATTGTTTCATTTGGAGCACAAGTGTGGGGAACAGGCAAAATTGAAAACAGTGTACGTGTGTTTGTGTGTGGTATTTTTAAAGAACTGCTAGGTATTGGTAAATCGGCCCCTAATGACGCAACTCTAATCGAGCTTGGTGAAATGCCTATTGACGCATATATTATGCAGCAATGCATAATAATGTACTATGTTCGATTAAAGGAAGCAGAAGGGAAACATTTGCAAAAGGAATGTATAAAAGTTATTATTGACGAGAAATTGAATGAGTGGGTACGAATGTACGATATTGATATGTCATTGATTAATAGTGAAATCGTCACATATAACACGAAAAAAAATCACATTAAAGCATGCCTCCTAAACTCATTTCGAAAACAAATTCTGGAGTCTGTTAAGTTAAAGCCCTCTCTGGAATTATTCAACTGTATTGGGCATTTTGAATACGGAGCACCTTATTTAACAGTTGCTGATAGAGAGGTGAGGAGAGTATTTGCAAATTTTCGACTTGGAAGGTATATTTGGGAGAATAAAATCAGAGTGAATGGTGAAAGAGTGTGTGTGCTGTGTCATGGCATCGAATCGGGGCATCATTTATTAATGGATTGCCAGGGCACAGATGAGAATATGAAGGTAAGCATACTTGATTCTGGGTTGAAAAATCCGGATCAAATACTAAATGTGAGGAAACAGGAGGATGTGATAATGGTAGGACGATATATCAATGACATATTAAAAAGAAGAAAAGACCGACTGGTATAAGTGTTTGATATTTTTTTCTATTTCTCTTATTACGAATTTTTTTTTCTCTTTTTTCTTTACCTTTCTTGTTATTATTTAATATTATGTTTATTATTGTTTAGAGTGCTATTTGTTTATTTATTTATTTTTTTTTTTTATTTTTTTTTTATTTTGTACATTGTTTTTTTTGGTTTAAGTTAATTTTTGTGTGTTTTTTTTTTCTGTTCAGTTTGTTATTGTTACACACTATAATGTAATTTGATTAGCTCTACGAGCATGTCAATAAAGATTCTCTAATAATAATAAGAGCCGGTTAAAAAGAGTGTTACTCAAATTTAAAAAAAAAAATTGGATTTTATCTTGTAGCCATTTTGATAGTCGAAATTTATATGTAAGTATTAATTATAATTATATATAAAAGAAAAACTATAGCCAACAGTCAGCTTTTTTTGAAAGGTCAAAGCATAAATATTTGATTTTTTAAAACCACTTAAAATTCAAGTCGTTAGCTTTTTTTATTTATTCAATACTGCTTTTAAATTGGATGCATAAACAAGCTCAGGTGAAATGGACTTTTTGCGTAGACTTTAAGCAACAGAAATGGCTGCAAGTTGGGAAAAGTAATTGTTATATTTTGTTTCTTCAAAGATTCAACTTGAAGTTTCCTAGCGGGATTAAACTAGCTTTTTTATATGGTAGGAAATAAATATTGCTATCAATACATTTCGATCATCAAAATGGCTGTAGGTCCAACAATCTTTCCCGTTTGATTGGCTCTTAGACCAAGAAAGTTTAGCTAGGAATTTTTTCCCATTAATTTCATTAGACTTCTGTGTATCTACACTGTTTATTATTATTGTGGTTATTATAAAATCGAATCCATGATTTATATAATATATACTTATTTTGTATTGTTATCAAAATCGCTGGACATATTTTAACAATACTTCAATATTTCGATTAGAGAGGGCCAGTTATATTCGATAAAAACTAAGAAGGATTATTACAGAGATAATACCATAGAACTGTATAAACATAGGAAATGCAATAAGTGAATTCTTGGCCGCAGTGAGAGAGGTAGAAAGAGACAGGAATTGTAGGTATATAAGAGAGGCGAAGACAGACTTTCTACGAAGATTATCTATTAAGGTATTATGCAAACTGCGAATTTTGAGTGAATTAAACAAGTTACCAGAAATGTTAGTTTGTAATGTAGCTGAAAATAAAAAATATAAGAGAGAAGAGGTACATCTGGTAATTTGTGTCCTGTAAATACTACTGTATTTACAACAGAATCAGTACATTTTATTACGATATTTTTTCACAGAGCTTAATGGTGCAGTGGAAGCTTGCTGGGCCCACAACCCAGAGGTTCGTATATCAAAACTACGCTCTGCCAACATAATTTTTTTTAAAACAAAATTATGGAGGTGAAGAGCTTCTATGACTGGATCCAATCAGTAGAGCCGTTGAAACTCTTTTACTTTTTTTAATATTTCCAGTAATAGGAACGTTCTTCTCTATCTCATGTTCTTTGGGTGAAAAGAAATGCTAATGGATGGATAGAAACATTTATATTAATGTATGGGTAAAAATAAATATGTATTTGAGGAAATACTTATTAGAATGTTTTTTCTTTTAACTTTACAACTAAAATATAAAAATTTCCAACGTGAGAAGTTGGATATTTAAATAAGTAATAAAAATCTACAATTCTTTAATATATGGTGAAAATCTGATACACCATACAATTTATTTTTAATGCAATGCTCCTTAATTCTTTATCTGTCCACCCTTTTTAAATAATCCGCACTTTCTTTATGGAAAATGGCTTTCGGTAATTCTGTAACTATTAGTAGAGTCTATGAGTAATCAGATTATTTTGACTATATAGCAATGAAAGTACCGTAATGGACTGATTTTTATTTGCTACTTTTTACCATTCTATAGACACCTTTCAAGCTAAAGAACTGGAAATAATGGCCAAAATAAACAGCTGTTTAACGACCAAATCCTTCGGTTATCGTAATATAGTTTTTATTTGGTGCTGAAAAAAGATCTTTACAACATTCTACCACATACAACTATGCTCAAAATAAGCCGATTTAGCAAAACATGCCCTAGTAAAAGTTGCTCCGTTTTGGCGCTATATACTATTGAAATCGTTTTTCTTCCATAACTTCAGAACGAATAGCCAGATTTTGATAAAATTTGATATGGCTTTCGGTAATTCCGCCGTTATTCGAGTTGTTCGTTGTTCGTTGTTCGCGCTATTCGTGTTGTTAGCATTATTCACGTTATTCGATTTGAATTATTGCCATTACAAGCATTTATTACTTATTTATTAGACCTGAGCGTCCTTGCCTAGTATTGTAAATCACTCACACAAGAAAAAATGGTTTTGGCTCTGAAATATCACTTCAGCCATATCCTAGAATCTTAATATATTTTGATGTCAAAAGTTCTATAATATTCGATATGAAAATTCACACATTAAAATTTTCATAAAAAGAATTAGATGTAAATAATATTTTTTTGATTTACTTAAACAGACGACGTCAAACGTAAAGGATATTCATTTGATATAAATTCTTCACGCGTATATTCTGTTTGTTTGTATGATCTGAATTTTAAATTTTTTCCGTATATTATCAAAACTAGTCATATATATTCTACGTGGAAAAACTATTTTCTTTTTTTTATTTACAAAATGAAACTAATAAATCAAAATTTTGAATTTATTACGAATGAAACATATTGTCCATATATACTAGAAAAAAAACAATTTAAATAATTGTTTAGTCATACATAGTTAATATATTAAATTCTGGCATAAATAAGTTATTTTTGATGAAAATAATGCGTGAACCTGATAAAAAAGGACAAAAAAATCGTTTCCAAGAAGTTCAATAAAATTTTGGAAAATAATGAATTGAATTAGTTGAATAAAAATTGGTGGAAGCGCAAATAAATACATAAAGACGTAATTAGAAGCACCGATTTATGGATATAACAAGTAAAAATAAAATATTTACTGAGTTAGTTGTCGAAATATTCTGTACAAACAGAGTTGAATATCAATTTTTGTTTTATTTTTGATAAATTAGATAAGTTTGAAAAACAAAAGTTCTTCATTTTGGAGACAAATGTCGTGAAAGTGTTTCGTGCAGTATTTGACTTTAATTATACAATTTCGTCAACATAATTGAAAATACTTTGATATCGAAAACTTTAAAATTTTACAATTTTTTTAAGATTTTGGTACGAAAATATGTTTTAATACTGCTGGCTTGAAAAACTGCAATATCTAAGAATTGAACAAAAAAAATCACAAGATAACTTCTTGGTTGATTGATTAAAAAAACGATTATTGAGTTGTTTGCGAGTTTTTTGTCAATAGACGAACGTCTGCCCAAAAAATTCGTCTTCAAAAGGTCAAAACGACGAGAAAGAATTTTGATATAATAATGTAGGCCATAACGGGAGCAGAGTATGCAAAAACTAGTGATCCAGTTTTTTTAAAAGTAGACAAGAAAATATTTAACTACTTAATTTTAAAAATTGCTTATTTTAGTAGGAGATTATTACCTTAATCTCTAATTTTGTGCACAAAGCTAGCCGGCTTAGAAAATTCTCCAATATTTTTTACTTTTCTAATCTCTAAATAGAACTGTGGAATTATCCGTCGCTGCGGGGTTGTTCGTTATTTAAATTTGGTTTTGTAATAAAAGTAGGTAAAAAGAGAAAAATGTCTCCATGAAATCTGATTTATATTCATTTACTTTATCATCTCCTGAAAAAAATCTTGGTAGATGTAAATTTGCGTAAACCAAAAAAGCTTCGATATATTTAAAAAAAATATACACTCATCGACCGAATATATTAACTAACCAAAATACAAATACCTTATTATTGAATTCGGTTTCGGAACACTCTTATATAACATAATATTTGATTAACCTATATTCTTTATTCATATATGTGTAAATATAAATAATTTTTCATGAATTTTCCAATAGTATTATTAAATTTTTAATGTAAATAATATTTAATAAATTGTAAATTACAAAATAATCTCACCTTGGTTTTTCATTTTGAATCGATCGACCCGAATGAATAATAGCCGTTAAATAAATATTTGTTTAATTTTTTTTTTGTAAATAAATAATTAAATATTTTGAATTTTTTGTTTATTTTAATTTTCTAAATTGTATAGAATGATTAGAAGCGTATCCATTATAAACTTTTCTATATAGAGATGCGACTCGAATAGGATTTTGTGGCTTCAATTACATGAGTAAGTTTATTGCGTAACTCGAGCTGTACTCGAGTTTTCGTGTTACTCAATAATAGAAGGAATAGGAGGAATACTGACTCGAGAGGGAACCTCACAGTCTTGGAAATTGTTAGTTGATTATATTCCAACAAATTAGCGATACCCGATCAGCTTATGATGCCCCATGCGAAAAACAGAAGATGAAAAGTGAAAAGGTGCTTGGAGCAGTATCAAGAACAAGAAGAAATTGTTTCAAAGAAAAAAATGTTAAACTTAAAACAAAGGAAAAAACGAAAACTGGCAATTCAGGGGTTTAGATCATCCGTACTAGCTCCCTCACCAATAAATAAACATATAATTTACCAAAAATAACCTAATTTTATTTGCAGCTATGTAAATTACTTTATTATAAAGTTTGTAACGCTTAGAAATATTGATGTTACAAAAAAATTTTCGTGTAGCTGTTCATTACTTGCCAGTCCATTTTAGTCGATATATCCGTCTGTCCAGCTCTGAAGCCAATTAAGGGCATGGGCATATCTTTTAAACTTTTGGATCTAGAAGAAAAGTGTAAATATAAAAAATGTTTCTTAAAATACAACTTTTGTTTGAAGTTTTTTTTTTTCATGGAGCCTATAAAATTTAAAGCACTATATAAATTCTTTTTTCCACATCTTTTACTTTGGATCAACCTAAGATACTCCTTCTATAAGCAAGTTTTCATTTAATCGGGTTTATGTTTGTTTGTATTTTTATTGACTTCAGCTCTAAACCAAGAATAATGTGCTAAAATAATTTAATTGACATCCGGTATATTACACATTAAAATGTCATTAAAAACAATTCGTTTTAATTAATAATTTAAAAAACAAATATTGCTCTCAACAAACAGGCCAAGGAAATTTTTCTTGTAAAGTCATTTAGTAATCAAAACCTTAAAAGACGGACGAAGAAGCTGATCAGAGTTTCTCCGCAGTTATCGAAATTTTAATTTTTTCTTTCGAATAGTGTTTTGAAAATCAAAAAATCTTTTCAAGATGATGGCCGCATTTGGTTTCCCTAGTCACATGGAAGATAAAAATAAGAATGCACCTAGCGCTTATCCAATTAGGAGACAATTTACACCAACCAATGTTGTTCGACCAGCAAAAACTGTATTTTTGGATGTACGACCCCCATTAGAAAATATGTTAACCGAACAAGAATTTCTACAAACGATGAAACCAATTCAAGCATTTGAAAATATTTATCCAGACGATGTGATTTATGAAAGTATGAAACCAGTTATAAATGTTATGCGTTTTATGGGTGGTTTTCCATTTAAACAGAATTCGTCAGGGTATTTTTCATTTCGTTTCATGTCTTCAATTATGTTTTATTCAATTTTTATATATCTTTTGATATTGGCTTATGTTGTGTGGGTGCTAATGCATCGTATCGATATAAAAGAGAGCCGTGGCGATAAGAAATCAGGAGAATCGACTGGTGGCAAATTTGAAGAAGCTGTTATTGCTTATTTATTTTTTGTATACTTATTGCCAATTATTTCGATACCAATTTTATGGTTTGAAACATCAAAAGTTGTTAGTGTATTTAATGATTGGCGAAAATTTGAGGTAAGTGTTTTTATTTAGCCAAAAAATTAGTAAAAAATTACCTTAGAACTCAAAATTTTTTTAAAATTTGATGAACCAAATACAAAATTTAATATATTCAGTTTTAAGTTCAGAAATTGAGACTGTGTTTTTATGAAACTTATTAAATCGAAAGTTTTCCTTCCTTTTGAGAGTCCATAATGGTAAGTTTGTTAATAAGAAAATTGAGGCTTTAATCGAGATCCGAGTGTTGAATTCATCTACCATATTTTCAACCCCTTTAAAAGCTGCAAACAACTCTCTCGACTTTTTTATTAGCATTTGTTAGACAGCAAAAAAATCGTCAAAAAATATGAAATTATTTTTCTTAATTACCGATAGCTTTTCTTTTTTATCAAACTTATCTTTATCCATCCTCCAAAAGGCACGTAAAAGATATAATACAACTTTCACTACAAAATGTGCTCATAGCCAAAAAAGATAACACATAAATTAAAAATTTTTAAAAACCTTCGACAACAAAATCAGGTCTGAACAATTTGTTTGGGGCATTGTAGCTCTTACAAACGGAAAAACCGAGTTTGATCATCACTGCTTTTGTAGTTGTTATCGGGCACGCAATTTCAAATTCGAAATAATCCTAAACCCTAAGCTCGAAACATGGCTAAGAACAATCTCGATCAAATTACTTTTCAAACAAAGAAAAAATTAAAATGGGTTCATCCGCTTAGGAGCTACGATGTCACAGACAGACACACAGATACACAGACATGTTAAAATTGTAAAACCCCTTTTTGTTAGTCTAAGGTTAAAATCTCTAGGCCTTCTACTTGGAACTGGTTCTTAATTCAAAATAATTAATTCATTTGCTTAATTTTAGGATTTATACCGTTTAGTAGTTGGAAAAGATGTCGATTTGAAAATACGTCAAAAATCAAACGCAATTGCTATATTGTTACCAATTTTATCAATAATTATGTGCGTTGTAATTCATGCTACTATGATTGAGTTTAAAATTTTACAAGTGTTGCCATATTGTTTTTTAACAATCACCACATATATTTTAGGTAACGAGCAACAACATTTTTTTAGATAAATTATTTCGTATTTATTAATTAATAAAAAAAAAAAGTTATATTTTTGATTAAAAAAAAAAACACTTGTTGTGACGTATTTACACTTATTGAGGCTCTGAACCAATCGGAATCTCGCTAAAATCACATTTTTCGACTTGTTTCTATGGAAAATTTTGCATTATTATAATGCAAAAAAGTTGAGAAACAAACCATTTATCAATCTGCATGTTATTTTATCATTTCTCCGTGCGATGGCGTTAGTAAAACGTTGTGTTGACGTCGTTGGCGTTTGAAGTTTAGAAAAACGGTTTTCAATTGTAAAATTACATGAAAAATCAATTAAAAAACCAATCAAACCAAATTTTCTTAAACTTAAAATTAAAAAACATGCAAATTCTCTATTTCATTCAAAATACTTACCGTTATGATTCCATGTAATTTATAGATTTTATTTACTTTGACTGACATGAATTGATGTTTTAGGTGGATTTTGGTATTTAATATGTGAAATTATTGGTAAAATTGCAATATGTTTATCAGAAGAATTTCACAAAGCATTAAAAAATGTTGGTCCAGCTGCGTATGTGTCTGAATATCGTGCGTTATGGTTACGTTTAAGTAATATTACACGTGACGCGGGTATTTCATTATGTTATTCATTAACATTTTTAAGTTTATACTTATTTTTGGCCATAACATTATCGATTTATGGATTGTTATCACAAATTCAAGAAGGATTTGGCATTAAAGATATTGGTTTGGGTTTAACAGCACTATCAAGTATTGGTTTGTTGTTTTATTTATGTGATGAGGCACATTATGCATCACAAAATGTTCGAGTATTGTTTCAGAAAAAATTATTATCGGTAGAATTAAACTGGATGAATAGTGATGCACAAACTGAGGTAAGAACTATTTTTATAGTACAGTTAAAGATGTTACAAATAAAGGAAAATGAAAGATTTTATTGCTTATTAACAAATAGAAACATTTTCGACACTAACTCATGCGTTACTTATGTTATTTGACACCTATGTTAAGAAACACATTCCATGAGGTTTTAGCAAAATGCGGGCGATTTCTTTCATTTTCCTTTATTAGCCGATTTTTTCTGTAATATCTTTTTCTGTAGGTACTATTAGGCTTTTATTTCCATTATTACTTAGGTGATTTCTTTTGTTCTAGATTAATATGTTTATAAAAGCAACTGATTTAAATCCATCAAATTTAAGTGTAGGAGGTTTCTTTAACGTTAATCGTAGTTTATTTAAATCGGTAAGTTTTAGTCGATCTACTGACTTTCTAACTTTCTATATTTTTATCTATTCGTGTTCATTAAACTTGATCCTATTACAGTTAATTGCAACAATGGTAACATATTTAGTTGTGCTGTTACAATTTCAAATCAGTATTCCAGATGGTGGTGTTACACAAGAAAATACAACACTTCTTATCACAAGTACTACAATACCAACATTGTAAAAATAAACTTTTTAGAGCTATACTTTTTTTTCTGCTTTTTATGTTTTAAAATAATCAAATGTTCTAAAATCCTAAATGTTTATGTCCTAATTAATACAGCGCAGAAGACATAGAAAATGGGATTATTTTGTATTTACATAATTTTTATTGAATTTTTAAATAAAGAAAATATAGTTTTTATATAATACTTATTTACTGTTTTAAAAAAATAAAACGGAATCTTAAATAATTTAAAAAAAAATTGAAAATGACTTAAATTAGCAAACAAAAAATATAGAATATTTTAAAATTATCAGAAAAGAAATCATTATCCTTTACTCTTCTCAGTATTTCCACATTTATATATAAACTAGGAGTTACCCACCCACTTCTCTGGACGATCTCACTTATCCCCTCATGCATAACGCTTGAAATATTTGGAACTTTTTATTATGAAACCAAATTATTTTGCTTTAAATCTGATGTATGAGCTATATTATTGGAAAGTTTCATTAAAATCCATTCAATATTATAATCTAATCCGTTCAACCAAGCAAACAAACAAACTATATAATAATATTAGTATAAATAAAAAACTCTTTGCAATCGATTCATCTGTTTATAAACTTGTATCAGTAAAATTCGTCAAATAACATTCATTAGCCTTAAGCTAGACGAGAAATTAACAATTAGCTGAGCTCAGAACTTAAAAAGCGTAGCTCTCTCAGCCAGTATTAATAATTAGAGGGCATGTTGTTAAACTAAGGACTATCTTCAAACAAATTTTGAATCTATTAAGTCAAAATTTACGGTAGATAAAAAAGGTATCCTTTTATATAATAAAGTCAGTTGAGTCCAAATAGACCATGAAAAATAGATCCGGAAGTAAAAGATCCAATATTTCTGTAATAGTGCTCCATTTTTAAACACAAGGGTTAAAAACTCAGAATCCAACCAACTATTCTACAGTCGACAAACTCAACCCAACCAACTTGTAATAAATAAACTCCTAGTCTATTAAATTTTCTATCTATTTTTTCCGATCACCTTTGAGAACATTTAACTTTGGGATCAAACCTGTAGATCTAGCCCATATCACCGATTAGATTCTAATTCGCACCACTTCTAATGTCTTGTTTTCAATCGATTTTCTATCTCAATTTAATTTACAATGTATACTCATACAAAACAGGTCATTGAGACTTTATGAAGTATATGAGAAAATATCATATAACAACAATTAAATTACATCATCAAATTACCTATATGTAAAATATATGCAACAAAGTAATACAAGTTGTCTATCTTACATAATATTTCAAAATATTTTTTAATTCAAATAAAAACATTAAACAGATTTTAAATTGATTACGAGATGATGTAATCAAGGTTGTCTTACGTTTAGAATTTACATAAACATGAAAAATCAATAATTTAATAAACAAAAATTTCCATACCATTAGTCTAATTTTAAAATATAGATGAAATGTTTTTGTATTTCACCTAAAATAAAAACCATAATTCACGAACAAGATAGATAATGGATGTCCATCGTATCAGATTGCATTTATTCCTAAAATAAAACACAATAAAATAATATTGAATTGGGAACTTTATTGTTTTTTATAGCTCGGTAAAATTAAATCACAAAATTCATAAAATTGTGGATATTACAAAAAGAAGAAAGGTTTTGCGATTTTAATAAGACCTTCATTTGCATTCATACAAGACGCTGTAAGAATAATATTCCAAGCACAAATCTGGAATTAGTTCGTTAAAAGTGCTAGAAGTAACGAGTGAAGAATATTATATGATGAAATTTTTCATTGGGATCTTTGTAGGGGGTCCATGAAGTATCCAAAAACTCATATTACCATGTTACCATGTAGTCAGGTTATCCCCACTACTTGAGGGAGATGTTACCAAATACACTTTGTGCCTGATCAAACTATAAATTGGCATTCCTAATCGTTGTTACTTAATAATCGAGGAAATCAAACCGAAAAAACAGTCTAACCCAGGAATGAACTTCGGACCAGTAAATTTGTATGAGAATCGGTGGAAGATTGCAATCAATGTACTCAATAAAAACATATTCATGCGATCTAAAGTTTTTAGATTAACGCTTATAAAGTGGGGCGGAAATACTTAATTCCGGACACAGCATTTTTTTATTTAACATTTAAAATAACTATCGGATTGATTTATTTTGGACGATTCTAAGAATTTTCCTTGACATTTTTTACCTAGCCTGACCGTTTCCAAAAAATGAAGATTATTTTGTGGGTTCGGTCAAAAATCATTTGATAATTGATTTTGGACGATTCTAAGCACTTTTTCACTCTTGAAAATCTGCATCAAACCTCGCTATTTTCGATATATACCTAAGCTTTAGAAAAAAAGAAACGACTTTTGTCAAAAATTCGTTATTGACGAAAATAAAAATTATTTTTTGGTTCTGGCCAAAAATTTGATTTGAAAACCGCACGATATTATTTTTTGAAAAAGTTTATAAAAATCTAAATGTATGACCCAAAATAATTTTAAAACTTTTGAAAAACATTTTCATCCAAAAAATCATAACTTTTATTTTCATAGTGCTAATTTTTCGAAAGTAGGTTTAAGTTAAAAATAAAAAAACTCTTGGAAAAGCCTAAAATACAAACATTTTATAATTTAAATATCAAAATTTATAATTAGTGCCAAAAAATTAGCTCCAAAATGTATAATTCTTTATGTTTAACTGAAATTGAAGCTAAAATACTATAGTTTTTCCTCAAACGCTTATATATCGAAACATATATAACCCTAACGAAGTTAGGGCAAAATCATCAAGTAAATTTTTGATTGCTGAACTTGAAATATCGAGTATTCACCTATGGTATTGTTATGCATCGTCCTAAAATAATATGATAAATCTATTGTAACTATTGTTGTTCGTTAGGACACCCTGTATTAAGTGTACAGTAAGGAGGAGGGAGTATAACATAAACAGAGCAAACTAAAAATTTTAGAGAACAACAAACAAAAACAATTTTATTTTATTTTTTATATATTTTAAATCAAAAAAACATAAATTACTTTAAGGTAAACATCACCCACTGACTTCTATTTGGTTTATGGTACGTCCATATATTTGTTACTGACATACATACTCTACTAACTCACATATGACTTGACTATAGTGTAAAAAAAAATAGAATATAAAATATATGGAAGATAATTTATATGAAAAATCATAAATCAAGAAAAGATTTACGATTTATAAAATTTCATATACAATACCTATAATGTACAAGGTGAGATAACATGATCACCCAACATTCATTTTCTTATATAAAAGAGTGCGGTCGTGGGACCCCCGTTAGGAACGAAATTCCTTACGAAACTTGTAAAAAAATTTAATGTAAGCGTTAAAGAAATTAAAAATTTTATTAACTTACTTTTCTAAATCTGTATTATACATATAATCTATTTTTGATTGCTCACCTAATTTAAGATATAAACAAATTAGTTTATTAAATAATTAACGTTTATAAATTGTTGTTCGATTGTCAGCGAACATAATAGTAATAATGAATTGGTTTCCAAGGATATCGCATACACAAACACAACATATATGACACGCTTACGTGACGATTTTAACCAATTTGCTCACCATAGTAAACCACGTTAAGGAACTTCGGTTCAATAAAATAAAATTTATTAAACTATGTGATTTATTAACACAAAGCGGACCATGTGATTAAAATGTTAGACTAGAACTTGGGGGACAAAACTTTTGCATTCGACCAATAATTTTAAATTATAAATTTGTTTAAAATTACTTAGATTTTAAAAATTATACTTCAAGAAGACCGATCTTTAAGGTTTTTTTTTTTTGGAAAAATGTTTTTCTGACTTTGTGACTAGACAATTTTAGCTTCAGGTTTGTATACACAAATTTCTTAGTATGTATGAAGTACTACAAATGCAAAAATATTAGTATGTATGAAGTTTCCGATTTGAACTCTTACTCATTTTGTTTTTCTCATAGAATTTTTGCAAATTTTAGGAAATATTATTTTATGATAATAACAAATCTTGATTCTTGTTTAAATTCCCTTAATATTATTGGATATATGGAAGAGATAATTTTGGAATTAGACACAATATATCAAAAGCTTAAAGTGGGTTAAACATTATTAACTTCGTTAATAGTTTCCAAAAAGCTATGGAAACCTTCAAAAAAGTAGTTGGGATTATTTATTAAGACTTAGAGAAATGAAAATAATCACTGTTGGATTGGAAAAAGGATGGTTGTTTCCTGGTTTAATATAATCAAACGAAACTAATATGAAATTAGTGGCAATAAACCAGTACCTTAAAGCTACTCGATTTGCAAGCTGCTATCTTTCATCGTTTTCCAAAAAGTTTCTGGAAACTTAAATTGCATATGGCGTATGAAAAACAGATTTTTTTTGAGAATGGTTAAAGATTTTCGAAGGTAAATTATTTTGGCGTATTTTTGGCTATTTTATTACTTGTACTTACTAAGTAAATAATATTAAAATTATTATTTTATTATTAAAGCACATAATTATGTACGTTTTGTGAAAAACGTAGTAATTAGAAGAATATGAAAATTAATATGTATTATTCATAAAAATTATTTTTCAAAACTATGTTAACAACATTTCCTTTCATATCATAGCCGTCGCCATCGAATGAGTTAAGATTGGGGGGGGGCTAGATGGTGGTCAGATAAGCTTTATAACTCGTGAGCAAATAAGGATTTTTAAAATGTCAATACATTTTCTTGTAAGAAATTAAAACCTATATAAAAGGTCTCTTATGCTTAGTTGGCTAATTCATTATCAAACTTTAATGCATACCGATATAAACAGTTTTTGATAACTAATTGATTTTATCTTTCGTGCCTAAGTTATGCATCACACAACAAAACTGACATTTTTCTAAAGTTTTTTAATCTCTATGTGGTGGCAACTAAATCTCCCTCCCCCCTTCAAACTCCTTGGTGACGTCCTTGTCTCTTAAATGCATAGAAAATTCATTTGTAAAGTATTTATAGCTCATATAATAAAAACGTAATATTAAACCTCTCATTATTATGTATTATTATTATTATTATTATTATTATTATTATTATTATTATTATTATTATTATTATTATTATTATTATGTGAAATATATGCAAGAAAAATTACAAACAATATGAGACACTTGAGAATAAAATTTGACATCAAATATATGAGAGTGCATAACATATTATTATGCACCTACCTTTTATTGTTGTAGGTAGTAGTGCATTTTCTTGCTATATACAATAAGTAAGTACGTGTGGAAAATTAGTTACGTTTACATGAACAAATTAAATAGGTAAGTTTATGTGGAAACTAAACTAGATTTGTTCATGAAGCATGCAAGCAGTTAGTTAAGAAAAAGAAAATTATTTTCTTTTATTATAGAGTTACGTAATAAATTGGAGATATAATTAACACGTTAGCACTCACGTCACCCGGCAATCGTTCGGTAATCTTTCGTTGTGTGATGAAAGTCAAAATATTAGACATTCGTTAAAAATTTCCCGTGTTAAATATTCTTTAACCATAGAATATTTATACATAGATAACGCGCGGGGTATGTTAGTCTGTAAGTGGATGCGATGAATGAGAGAGAAACCTGCCAGTTTGTTCCTATGTGTTCTTGTCATAGTCATATGTCATAATCATATGATGCATAGAGATTTTGTGTAATGTAAACAATATCTAGTCAAAGACATATAGATTAGACAAGGACACATAGGTACTAACTGGCAGTCTTCTCTCTCATTCATAATATCGCAAATTTTGGGCCATGGCGTTCTCTATGTATAATATTCTATGACTTTGTAAATACTTTGTAAATCATAACCTCAACATAATTTTATATAAATTTATTTTTTAATGCTTTACTTAATTAAAAATAGTTTGATTAAGTGATTATTGAATCATGTTTGGGAGTGAAAATATTAGAGCAAAGAAATATTTTAAATAATTAAATTTATTTTAACTAATTTCACCATATTTCAATCGCAAGTTTTTTTTAAATTACTGAGTACGACTTATATTAAACTAACGAAAGTGTATGAATAGTCACGAAAATTTCATTGAACACTTTTTTGCTTACTCCTTTACTCTCGTGATGAGAGAAATTAGCACAATTTCGGAAGGAGTTGAAAAAAATATTTTAAAAAACTGTAGATAGGTTGATAAAATCTGAAAAATTCATAATTCGAAAATAGATAAAATTATATGAAGATAGAAAAAGTTTTAAGCAAATATACCATTTGAAAAGTAGCAGTTATTTATGTTTTAAATTGGGCGTGAGCAAAATGCTTATAACTCGAGTGCTGATGGGTTATCAACGCAATATTTTAAATATTTTAATGAACAAAAAATGAAATGAACAAAAAATACTGAAATATGTGGATTATAAAAAAAGTCTCAAACATATTTGTTTTAAAAATAAGTTAGTTTTAAATTTCCATCATCCCATAAAAAAACGAAACCTTTTAAAATCACAATTATGCCTAACCGCTTTTTTTGGTTTCTTGAACTTTTCTTGTAATTTTACAGTTTATAAAATTTTTATGTCGGGTGAAACTTTCACAGAAAAAAAATCAAGATTCTTTTTCTAGCACTATCTTAATTTTTGAATTATAGAAAATTCTTCCGTGTGGCGATATTTTTTATGAATTTTTGCACTAAATTTACATAAAAATAAATTCTAGCATTCTACACCAATTAGATTATTTGAATTTACATTATGTAGCCTGTTGTATACATGTAAATCATGCTTTATTAGTATGAAAATTGTATATTATGCATGCATTTAGAAAAGGATTAAAAAATAAGTTTAGTAGAATTGTTACAGTCACAGATTATGTATATACAGGGTATTGAATAATTATATTATTATTTACTCTGAAGGCAGAATTCGAAAGTATTGCTAGTTTTCTGTTCTATAGTTTCCACGGAACGATTAAACTGGCTTAGTTATGCTTTTATAGCAATTAAATGTACCTTTAGCAAGTATATAAATCTTTCTATCGTTGACTATTGTCTGTAAAAGCGGATAAATGAAACTTGTATCTTAAGGGCAATGTACCGCAGGTTTTCATGCCAAATTGCTATTTTAATGGTGGAAGCGCAAGGAAATTATTACTTTTTAAAATAACTTATTTAAAAAAATCTTTGAATGCATTTTTTTATTCGTCGGAATGCTTTGATATCTGATCCCTATAAAAATAGCTAATTATCTTCAAATAGATGAGCATATTTTCATCCAAAATCAATTTTTATCGAGTAAAAATGACCATGCACAAACCTTATAAAACTTAGCTCGCAGCTAAATTATCTGTATTTTTGAAATGTTGTAGTTCACATTATTCTGAATAATAATATTAAAATAACTGTCACAATAAGCACAAATAAAAGTAAGGAACAGCTTTGGAGTTATTTTTCGTGTTTTTACGAAAACGATAATAATTTTCCATTCAATAATTTTTATCATTCAATATTATTTCCATGATTATAGCAAAATAATTAATAGTTTTGTGAAATTGGTACCCCAATTTCACAAAATAATGAACGGATTTTACGTTCATTATTACGTTAATTGTTTGACCATCATAGAACCAGTTTTGACGAACCTCAATTTTCATTTGACCACCCACTTTTCAATAAATATTGATGATTGAAACAATTTCCCACTGTCTCCGCCATAAAATAATATTGTAGTTTTTCACCATGAAAATGATCAAATATTTCGAACTTATCCATTGTAAACGCTTAAATATCGTTCAATCAGTCTTTACCGCCTTCCAGCTTCCCCCCATCACGATTCATTCAAGAATTTTTGAGGACTCAAGATTTCTCGAAGTTAAACGAATTAAAGGAACAAGACAGTAAATTCTATTTGAAACTAGAGAAGAGCGAATTCTTGGAAATAGCTTTTTTTGTCAGGTTTGAGAAAGTAGTTCGACTAGATATTTGCCAATTATGGTGATATTCAGTGGATTACATCATTTACAGTTGTGTCTAGTTACCTCGCATCTCGCACGTGGACCCTTAGCCTTCTTCCATATAATTTCTCAACATCCTATATATGTAGGTATGTATATCTGTTCTATATATGGTTTACATTTTCACATTGTAACAAACGAACAAACAAACACATAAACAACGTGTTATTCATATTACATTCAGTTTAGTAATAGTATAAATGAAAAGTTTTTAGCTACTATAACTATTGTAGCATAGTAGTATCTAGTGAAAATGAACATCATCAGTAAACCAATATGTCATCGTGCATTTTATTTTCAAAATGTTTATTTTTCTATGGTTTCATCATTTAAACAGAGATAGTTAACTAATTATATTATATACTGTTTGGTTCAAAAAAAGTATGTGCCATCATTGATATTAAATGCGCATTTGAATTATACCAAGGATTGGTCAAGTCACTGGGCATTGGCTAAACATTCAGAGTTTTTCATATTTTTAAAGTGGATAAATCAATTCTTGTTCTGTTCAGTGCGAGATTTCAAGGAGACTGCTCGAGAGCTTGAATAACCTGACTACAAACAATGTAAATTTAACGCAATGTATACAGCCTTTATTTCGTTTAGTAGTGTATGGGAATGTATGGAGGCTGGGCCAGGTAGGGGCAACTGCCCTTCCCTAAAGATTCCAAGACAACTCACTTGCTTTAAAAAATTAAAATTCTACATAATTCAAAATTTCATTTCATATTAAAACTTAAATAAATGAAAAAATATGACTGATTATCCAAGCTAGTATGAAAGTATCAAAGATATACCATTATTTTATCTATGGAAAGTATTAATAGCTGTAATAATGATATTACTGAAGTTTACTGGTGTTTTGCAGTCTAAAAACACTCGGTTTGCCCGTCACCGTAATTAGAAAACACGGCTAATAAAGAACATTTTTCATAGGATACTGAAGAAATATTTATAAATAAATGTTATCTTCCTTAAAAAATTACTACATTTGCTTTAAAAAATAAGTCAGATACAAAATACTGTTTCAAACAAAAGTTTGATCATGTGAAAGCCTCGACCATTTCCAAATGTAAATTTATTTTTAGGTGGATAAGAAGTTAAATGGTGGTTAAATTCTTTTTTTCGTTCGGAAACTTATATTTTTTGTAGGCGATTCGTATTTTATAGAGAAAACAAGATAACTTTTATAAGAAAAAAAATTTTTTAATGCATATTTTTTGTAATCTGAGTAAAACTATTCTTTTCAAGAAAACTAATGTAATGTTACGACAATATGAACCACATAGTAAAATGAATAGTAGTTGTTAACCAGTAGCATATATTATATTGTTAAGTAAAACAGAGACATAATGAGTTGTAGAAAGAGTGACGTAATAAAACGACGCCGACGCCATAATGGCGTCGAGTTGATTTTTGTTGTTGTTGTTGGAAGAGAGAAACTCTCATGTTCAGCATACACACAGACCGTTCAACAAACGAACATCGACGCTCCACAATAATATAACAAACATATAGATAGACACTAACACTTACTCACATGCGGATGGTAATAATGACTAAACCTTCTACCATACAACCACTGTTGTAAGCGAATATCATGTTAGTCACGTTTTCGATTTTCGACAGACAACACAACATAAAACACATAACCATCGTTAATCTCGTTTGCGAAAAAATCTACTGTCATCGTCTATCGAATATAATTCGTGAGAACAATAAATTCGAATGAGTAAAAAACGTGTGTGTCGTGTTCGTAAATTAATTTTTGTAAATACATTCCATTATGTGAACGCTTTTAGTACGGTTTCTTCGAAAAAAACTGTAAATTGTTAAATTTTTTTTGCTCGTGTCTCGAAAAACCAATAATATATTCGTATTAATTTGTTACAAAAATGATGAAATTTCTAGTCATATTTATGCTGTTATCATTACCTCAATTTATTCATAATAAAGTATTATTAATGTTATTATCAGTGAAATAAGAGAAAATATATAAATTTGTCGGGAAAAATTAATAAAAAAATTTAAAAACTATGGAACATTTTCACTTGTTTGAATTATTGTTAATTTTTTATACAATTGGATATTCTAGTGGATATATTGGTTTGTATAAATATTATTTTTATTGCATTTATTTATTTATTTACTATAACTAAAATAAGTTTTAATTTGTTTTCATTTTACAAAATAAATACAGATAAATTTGTTATTCTTTTTGTTTTTTAATTAAATTTACATAAAACTGACATTCATTTATTTGTTTTTAACAAATTTTACAGATAATTAAAATATTAAAATAAATAAATTTACATAATGTGATACTCTGTTGCTTCTTAAATAAATTTACAGAATATAAAATTATAGAAATTTACAGAAAATTAATATGTTTTTATTAATAAACGAATAATTTAAGTAGTCCGGCTGCCGTGTTGTCAACTATGTAATCAACTAGGCAATTTGTATAATGTAAATGTAATACAAAGATCTAAAAATATCGTAAACAAGGCAATTTATGTGGCGTAAATGTAATAAAATTGCTCTAAATAGAGCTTAAAAGCATCAAAAACCAAAGATTTTTATGTTTTCTTTTTGGAAAGCGTATCGTAAGGTAATGTTTTTTTTTTAACCGACTTCAAACAAAAAGTAGGAGGTTATTAATTCGACTGTATTTTTTTAATTTGTGTTACTTCAGAACTTTCGACTGGGTGAACCGAATTTGATAATTCTTTATCTATTTGAAAGGTGGTGCTTCCCGTGTGATCCCATTTCATTTTGGTCCAGTTCTGACAACGTCATCCATGAGAAAACTATAAAAGTCTTAAAGTTGCATTAAGTATGCACGACAAGAGGGCGAATAACTCAATATCACGCCAACCGATTTCGATGATTCTTTTTTTAGTGACAAATTAGTTAGTGTACTTCTGATTCACTAAAAATCGCAAAATAAAAAGAACTTTTAACAAAAATAAAACCGACTTCAAAACAAATTCATATGCACTAAACTATTGTTATTTTTGGAGTCGGTGTCAGCCAAGCTAATGTAGCAAACTATTCTGTCAGAGTTGTTTCCTTGGCTGGCACCGACTCCAAAAATAACAATAATTTTATTAAAACACTGAACATTCACCGCATTTGCTCAATTAGCCGGACTACTTTAAGAAATGTAATTTTTTTTTTGGGGTCTTGTATAAAAAAAGGGTAAATTTACAAATTGATATTCATTTGTTTTCAAACAAAATGGTACAAAAAGTTTTCTAAATAAATATAATTAAAGAGGTTCGTCTCTCTTGACTTTTTTTGTTTGTAAATAAAATGAATAAAAATTTACAGAATATAAAATTGATAATTCATTTGTTTTATATAATAATAAATTAAATTTTATAAATTAGAAACAAATGAATTTATGAACTTTATATAAAATAACCACATACACGAACATACACAAATACAAAAACTAACCAATTAAAAATAAATGAAAATCATATTTTATTAAACTCATTCATTTGTTTGTATTTTGTACAAATGAAAAATTATTTTTGTTTTTTATACATTAGAAAATTATTTGTTCTATTTTATTATAAATGTTTTATGTTTTCATTTTAACCATGTTTGAAAACCATGTTTGAAAATCATGTTTGAAAATTGTATATAAAATAGTGGAGATGAGTAGAGTAGATATGGGGGATGTATTATAGAATGTTATAGTGAGAGTAGAATGGGAAATATTTAAAAAAAAAAAATAATAATAATAGAATTGGCGTGATGCAACATGTGGATTTTTTGTGGAAATGTATGAATTTTGAATTTTAAAACAGGTTTTGTTTGCGTGAATTCTTTAATTTCAATTTATTTCTGAACAAAACCCAATAAAAGCATAATCTAGAAGAAAGTATTTCTTTCCTGTAGGTAGTACGGGATTAATAATATATATGAAATCTTATCTTCAAATCAGAAAGATTGATATTAATACCAGAGTTCTAATAACGGAATGTGAAACCTGTTCGGTAATGTGCGCTTTTGGATAATATACCTAGTAATATTTATTTCAGATTTGAAATATGGGAATAAAGCCTTGCAAAAAGTATTTGATTTAGTTTTTCACTTAGCACTCAGTTTGGTCACGATCATATTTATAGTTCACAGAACGGGGGACGGGGGTCCAAATATAAAATAAAGCTTTTTGGCAGTGAAGTATATAGGCAATATTAAATTCGCGTAGATTTTTTTTTAACCCAGCTAATCTTCAATTATGGTGCCCATTATAGCGTAGACCGCAAACGTACGAAGTTTACACCTAATATATCCCCCCTCCTTAAAATGGGTTTGATTTTAAAGAAGAATGGGATCAAATTTTTCTTCTTAGCAAAACAGGAAAATCGTTCGATTTTAGGCCTACTAGCAGAAGTTTCTTTGCTATCTTTTCCGAGGTTTTTCGAAAATTTATAATTAATGAGTTTCGGGAAGGTGTAGCTTCAAATACGATGACAATTTGATTCTTAAGGCCGCAAAATTATGGAGGTTTGAAAATTTAGAGTGAATGAACGAGGGAGGGGTGTCTAAAACAATTGTTTTTATTTTAAATCCGCGGAAACTTTTGTTGTTGCCTGCACATTCCCTTTTCTCTTAATATACAGATAGTAGCTCCTTTTAGTAACTCTTAACATAGTAACTCTTAACATAGTAACTCTTAATATACAGATTGTAGGCCTTTTAGGCCCAAAATCTCATGAATTAGATGACAAAGAAAGAAAATTGATTTTGTAGTTAATGTTTTAAAGAGACGGATGAAAAACCGATCACAATTTAGAAGAACAATGATTCTGTGTAGCAGTTTCTGCCTCTCTCATTTTTCATAATATGTATTTGAATAGCTTGTTTTTGGTATCCACTTCAACTTTACAACTCAATAATAACTTTTTTAAGGACAAGCTTTTATTGAATTAAAAAGTAGAAAATAATTATTTCTATGAGTCACTTATACCTGACAATTAGTAAAAGCTTAAGGCGATTTAAATCATCATTGATATTTTAAATTGAGCGACTTCAGCTTTTACAAACAGTCATACATGAGTGATTCTATTAGAATTAATTATTTTCTACTTTTTAGTACAATAAAAGCTTGTCCTTTAAAAAGTATTGTTTATTTAATTTCTTAATTTAGAACTTAAAAAAGTATATATATCTAATATGGTGGAAGCGATGGGAAGTCAGATTATGCTTACCATAAAAATGAATTTTCATGCATAGCAAATCATTTCATTTGATATCATAGGAGTTCGTAAAAAATACACATAATTGGATTTAGAGTGAAGACGTTTAGCTATCCATGCATTTTCATTCAAACTAAATGTGTATGTAAAATTTCCGTTCAATCAGTTCAGGATAACTTCGTTTTTTAGTTGCAAGGTTGAACCTGAACAAATATATCTAAATATACATACATAGGTACATACATTGCAAGTTAAATAAAAGCTTGTAAAAAGCTTTAAACTTATACATGCTTATATGAAATAGAATATTCTCTTTAAAATATTTACAACCTTCAGGGTAAATTTTTGGATTTATATAAGAAAATAGCAGTAACAGTTATATTAAATATATTAAAAAGATACTAATCTTACGTTCTTACTTCTTTATACGGTAGAATATATGACTGGAAGCCATTGAAAATCAATGACAAAATTTATATTTAGTTATGAAATTTTTTTTTTTTTTTTTTTTTTAATATTATTTTCTCATAATAATAATAATATTATTATTAAGATTTTCCACAAAATAAATAATGATATCATTTATTTTCTTTAAAAACTTTCGTTAAAATTTTCTTCTATTATCTTTTCACGTTAAAATAAAGGATATCAGTTAGCATTAGCATATGATACGACGGTGAAGTTATCTGATCATACATACTACGGAGGCTATGGAATAATTTTCAGTAATAATGGACTTTTGGATAAACTGCTTAGCAAGTTGGGGCATAAGTAGGGTTGCTACCTCTCCAAATATAATCGATGGACTCTCGAAATCGTGTAGTCTCTGCCGACTTCCGATATTAACATAAATTCTACGGTAAAAAAGATATTTTTGATTATTTGTTTCATATTCAGGTAAATTCAACAATTCTTAGCAGCTTTTATTTTAAAGGCGAGGCGTCTTCTTTCAATTTTTCTTTAAAACATTTTTTCGAAAAACTTTAGGAAGAACTGCAACTTAAAAATATGTCATTATTATATTTTATCGGAAGGAAATACGCTTAAAATTATTGATAATCGTCATAAGTCATAGACATAAACGAATTTCCTTTATTGCCCTTGATAGATTTTGACTAAAGGATTCTTCCGTAGTAAGTCACATTTCCTCCGAAAGCTGACGATTTTCGAAAAAATGGTTTATATGAAAAATGTTAGTTTTTGTATGAGGATCAACTTTCTAATTTAAAGTGTTATTCTATCTCTTACCGATTAAGATCTGAATTGGCTTTAAAAGAAACCCGAAAAACTTGATAAAATTCTGATGTCAGAACATGATCCATCAAACTCTGAAACATTTGTTTAAGTTATTTTTTTGATTGGTTTATTATAAAACGAGCTATTAGCCATTATAGATTAAAATAACCCATCCATATTTATCCTCTATATACCTCTAGAAAGCAAGTAGGCAAAATGATTACTGTAACCTCCGAACTAATACCCAAATATAATAGGCTTTATGTCGTAATATAAGATTTATACAGATAATTTAATGGTTTTTGGTATTTTATTAATTTGCATACTTAAGCTATATAGATAGGATTATATGTCTTAAGTTATTAATTGATACTATCAAAATTTTTTTTCAAAAGATAGATATTATATCCTATTTAAATTATGCTATGTTTCTCTATGTTTCTCATTTCTATATATTAAACATAAGTATAACAAAGGCAAATTGTTATTGGCAACATGATGGCTTGTATTTAGGAACAGACCTGTAGTTAAAAAGGTTGCTATAGGTATTTGTATCACTAAGAGTACGTATTTTTCAGCAAATATACTTCTTTTGGTGTCATAGGAATGATGGAATTTCATAGGTACTTCAAAATATTACTATTCATAGCTGAAATAAGTGATTAACGTTAGTGATTTATAGTGAGAGTAATTGTCCCGATTCATAGCTATGATGGAAAACAGCTTTCGATCTTCTACTTCTTATAAGATAGTTTGGTAAGATTTCTCTTGCGTGGTTGGGAATAGAAAATTCCACAAATGGTGAAAGCGACCCTACCAAAGCTTGCAGGAACCATTCTTGCTTTTAAGCAAAGGAAAATATAAGAGCTCCACAATTTTCGACCGCTTTAGAACTCGCCATATTCGGTGACTAAGAACATTGATGTACAGAATGTTTGAGAAGAAGAATTTACAACGAAGCCTATTTCCTCTATAATTTGTCTATCGTTCAAGAACACCAACAGCTACTCTCAATTTCATAATAACTTTTTTATAGAAAAAAGAACTTAACCAATTTTTCACTTGTAACAACAATTGAAAAACTTTAAATTAAATGAAAGTTAAAACTATTTTAAAGTGATTGATTAATCACCAAAAATTTATTATACCACAGCATTTTAAATAGATTTTCTCTACATATAACTTAACTTTAAACTTTTAAGCACTATAAATGTAAATTAAAAAGATAATGATATTTTAGAGAACATACAAATGTTATAAAACGTTATACAAGCAATTAACACAAACTCATTCATTTACGAATGAAAAACATGCTATGCCATTTATAAAAAGTAAGTACTGTAGTTAAGTTACAAACGAATACCCTTTTATGTATTATACCCACGCACTAAATAAACTTATCAGAAAAGATAAGGAGCGATCGTGAAATATCGAAGCATAAATTACCAGAATTTTTTGTATATGAATTAGCATCATCATGAAAAAGATGATTTTATGACGGCTGGAATTTGTTTTCTTACTGAAATTAGATATTGATGAAGTACTTCTGACAATTGAGACGCGTTTTCTAATGTGTATTCCCAAAGAAAGCTGCCAAAAATTTCCTAATTTTACAATCATTTTAGACAATATATCAGACAATTTTCCGCGTCTTGAAAATTCCTATCACTTTCACTATAATGCAAAGTAGTTATACCACAAAAAAATTGAGCAACTCTTAGTAAAATTAAAATTTCATTTCATTTGTGGAGATAAATAATGAGAATATTCGGACCGTGCGAGAGTTTTATTGGAGGCGTTTCCATGGTAACGATACACTACTTTAATTAAATAATTGTATGGATGCATATATAATTGTATGGATTGCATGTATGACTTTCATTGAAAATTTAATATTATTGTCTCACAAATTTAAATAGATAATTATGCTAAAATACATTTAAAAAATAATATTTGTGCAATTTGATTTCTTATTTTCACAATTTTTAATACATTAAGTTTAATTAATTAGTGTTTTTCAATAATTTTAATTTAACATTCACTATAACATTTACATGTAAAGAATTGCAAATTAGACATAACAGCCTCCTTTAATGCCAAAATTTTTCACTGGAAGCGCTGGGATCGATTTTATTGTCCCTACCATGATTACGCACACAACAAATGTTTTTATTTATAGAAATTCTCGCTTTAAAATTTTACAAACTCATTCTATCAAAACCCATCTAAATATTTGATGTACGTGATTTTTTCATAACTATTAAAGATTAAAAATATTTTTTTGTGTATTTTTTAACGCAACGATTTTTTTCTATTTACAAAAAAGAAACTATTTTTTAAATAAGTAAGTAAGTTATTTAAGTTTGTTAAATTTGTTGAATATTATTAAATTTGTAATAAACGTTATCCTGTATGTTGTACTTCTATAATCCTTGATGTCAAAACTTTGTTATATACTTTACCTAGACAATTTAACACGACGTGTCATAATCATAGTTAAGAAAGTATTCAAGTTCCTTGTCATGATATACATGTAATGATAAAGGTATACAATTACCAACTCAGGTTACATATATAGAATTTAATTAAAATCATTTAATTATGAAATACTAAAGACGGAAAAAATCTCTGGTCATTTTTATACCATGTATATGAAATATACCAAGGTATATTAAGTTAAGTCCCAAGTTTGTAACGCTTAAAAATATTGATGCTATGAACAAAATTTTGGTATAGATGTGCATAAAATCACTTAATTAGTCCATTTCCGGTTGTCTGTCTGTCGTCTGTCGTCTGTCATCTGTCTGTCCGTCTGTCATCACGATTACGCAAAAACAAAAAGAGATATCAAGCTGAAAATTTTATAAAAGCGTGCGGAGGACGTAAAAAGTGAGGTCGAGTTCGTAAATGAGCAACATAGGTCAATTGGGTATTGGGTCCATCCGTAGGACCCATCGTGTAAACCTTAATATAATTTTGGCTATTATCTCAGACAATTGGGCAATGACCAAATTTTCAATTTCTTTAAATCAATATTTTTTTCAGTAATATTTTGGTAAAGTCATTAAACTTTAATTAAACACATTTTAGTTGCTTAAAATCCACTTTATTAAAATTTGTTTAATTAAAATTTTTGTCTATCATAATATTTTGTTTATGAACATTTCGACTTGTTAGTCATCTTCAGAACAATATTTAAACAAACAATATTTAAAAAGTATTTTAAACAAACAACGTACCTGTTTTTATACTAAAAGACAAATTGAAATTATGTAATAATCAGGTGATACTGAAACCTGTAGATTTGTTAAAAAATAAATAAAAACAATTGTATGATCCAAAAATCGTTTCACTTATGCGTTAAAAGAGACAAAAGCAGTTTTCGCTTGATAAAAATTACTTAAAAATTACACATAATAATTAACAAATAAATAGTTAAAAAAATAAATAAATAGATAAAATTTGTTTCTTTTTCAGAAAACCGTTAAAAAGTTAAAAGGTTAAAAAATATTAAGTTAATAAACAATTATGAACTAATGTCAATTTGACTAGAAGGAACTAATTTCTATAATTGGGAAAATAAAATCTTGAAACTATTTGTATCATTTTGTAAGGAAGAAAAATCTTAACGAAAAACTCTTTAACTATCCACCATGCTTGAATTCTTTCTCAAAATCAAAAGAAAGTATATCTAATTTTTAATTAAATTAATAATTAAAAGAAAATATACAAAAACACACACAAATAGAAGATTTTAAACATACAAAATATTTATTTTTCGTACATATTTTCAAAGAAATAAAAATTTTTTAATAATAATTTTTTACATACTTATATTTATTATTTATACTATAAGGGGAAGATGTAGTACCAAAAAAATGTTGTTATTTCCCTGGAGTATGTATTTTTTTCCGATAGTTCAAATTTTAAACAACTATCGATAAAAACGTGTGAGCCATGGTACAGGAATTGTATTGTTTCGTGGTACAACATCATGTTGACCATGAGTTATATCACTCCCTAATGTACCTAAAATTCCTTAATACATCATTCTGGCTGATTTTGTAAAAAGACAGCTTTAAAAAATCCATAAAAATTTTCACGCCTAAAAATTATAAATATCGATTCTTTGGCCTCTAAGATCACGAGAATTTAAATTTAAAAATTGTTTAGCTATTATTTAAAAAAAAATTAACAATTTAATTAAGCCCTCCTACCCATAATTACGTTGTTAATTATAAGTTACCGTCCTTATATCTTTATTAAATTACAGGATTGATCCCTTCTTTTAAAGTATATCGTGTTGGCTAATGGCGAAAAATAATCTCACGGTATAAAAAACCGTCCTTATATCTTTATTAAATTACAGGATTGATCCCTTCTTTTAAAGTATATCGTGTTGGCTAATGGCGAAAAATAATCTCACGGTATAAAAAAAATACCGCCTCGGAAAAAACTAGAGAAATAATATTAAGATATATTTTTGTTCGTTATGTAATTTGTATATCATATCTGTAATAAAATTGCCTATAAATAAAAATTAAGTAAACTACTCACTTATATATATTAGTATTTCTTTAGTTTTTTCTAAGCTCAGGTACTGCTTTCCAGAATTCCACACGGATCTAGTTAGTATTTACTAACGCTTAAATAAATTTTTTTAAATGTTTTTATTGTCTTCTACTTTGTGTTTGTAAAAATAAAATCTATTTTAAAATACATACAAAAGAATGAATGAGGGACCAAAATGATGACTTCTGTAAGCCCTTGAAAAACTATGTCGCGTTTTTATTGAAAGTAAGATACATTGTAGGTTCTCTTGATCCTGCATCTTACCCTATTATAAAACGTACAAGAAAGAAACACAAGAGCTTTGTGTAAGCTTTAAAAATTGTTGATGAGTTATTGCTCAGTGCTCAGTGCCCACTCAACACCCATTGCCGTTTCCTACCCGCCGGTATAACATGGTTGTTTGAATTTTTATAATAATATTCAATATTTGAAGTATGTGTTTCTCACAAATGAATACTCACTACACGGTTGTATAAACACAGAGTTATGTTGATGTTTATGTTTGAATTTTGATTATGGTTGGCGAAAAAAAATTGGAAAAAAATTTCTTTTGATGAATTATTATTATTCATACTTTGTGTATCATGAGCTTTAGGTATCGGGTTGTGAAAACGTACAGCTCATGTATACGAGTAACGTGATATAATAGGATATAAAAAATTTATTTAATAATACAAAATTGCATAGAAACATGTATATTTATTAAAGCGATACGTCGAAATATAGTTTATGGCAGTCCAAATGTGAAATGAATTTTTTTAGTAATTCAATCAAATTTAGGTTAGGTTAGGTTATATTGGCTGTCCACGAAGAACACACTTATGCTATAAAGCCTATTGTGATACCGTATACGTGTTTTACCACCTTTCCGCTGATAATTTCATTTTTCAGCTCCTCAATTCTCGTGTTTTAAACGGTCAAAATTTCTCAAACTTTAAAATTTAATACTAATCCCTATTCTTAGTCTTTTCATAAGTGGGTTTCACAGTAGTTCAAGCAAAGGAACTACCTTAATAATAAAAAAATGATATTTTTTTACCGTCGGAATGAGATATTAACAATCAAAATGTGTATAATTTACAAGCTGGATATAGGTACTGAGTATAAAAAATAGATACTTTTCTATACTTATATCTCGAAAACAGTTTTGTCAAAAAAAGTGAAAGCATCTGATAAATCGCACATGGGATAGCTATTTAATTGTTTGTTTATCTGACAAAAATACGATTTTATGAACAACTTTTAGATTCGGTACAAATCCAAAATGGTACACGAAGTTTTAATTTCTGTAAAAATTAAACGTACATTTGAAGTAAAAAAAAGTAGTTTAAAAAAATATATGCAATGTTAACATCTTAGAACAAGGTGTAGGAAAACGATATATTCCTATTTAAAAAATAGGGTACTTTCGGGAGTGAAAAATAAATTATGAAATTTGATAAAAATTAAAATTTATGTAGAAATATAATTAAATATTCTGATTTTGAGCCATTAAAGCACATTATTGTTTTATTATATTAAAATTAAAAGTTGTAATTTTTAATTTGTATATCACGTGACCTAAAACACGAACATGATGTGTTAAAATTATTTATACATATAATAATTACATAGACGACTGTTATTTTACCAATATTACGTCACCAAAATGGCTGACAGTGTTTTTGCGGGAATATAAAAGGTTTAAAATTTAATTTTATGGAAAGAAAGCGTGTTTATTTTGCCGAAATATATTCATTAGGAAAATCAACATTTTGAAGTACTTTTTCAAGCATAGTAGAAAACCCTATTGTGTCAGTCTTACCTTGAGTAGCATAAATTGAAGCAGTAATTTTTATAAAATAAAATTATTACTTGATTGTCGTAAAAATGAAATTTAATTTCCGCTAGTCAAATTCTATCTACAGAAAAACTGTAAATTATAATTCGAGAAATAGTATAGTTATAGAGTTGTTCAAAAATATTTTATCACTTTAATGATGGTAACGTGTATTTTATTTTAGTGGTAACATCTTTTTGGATATAATTTTCGTCATTTACGTTGTAATATTTTTTTGAACAACCCTGTATTTCAAATATTAAATTATTAGTTATATGATGCAAAGCACAAACTAAAAAGACTCCATCCATGAGAATTCGAATATTACTACAAGATATTTCAAGCTAGAATTTCTTAATTAGATTTGAACAATAAATTGGCATAATAATGTTTTGACTCCTACGAGACAAAGATGTTGAGGGTCATTTGAAAAATCAATTCCGCAAGAGGAAGCTGTGGATTTTATTTATTGCTAACAAAATTTACTACTAGTCAACAGTATATTACTCATTAAATATTTTATTAGGTGTATTAAATAAAATTGGGTTATGTAAACTACTTATACATATTTTTTTTATTTCTTTATGAAAATATATTATGGTAAATTATTTCTAATATATATATATATATATATATATATATATATATATATATATATATATATATATATATTCTTTGTACTAAGAAAATTTTCTTTTAAGACGTTTCTTGGTTTCTCTAATAAAATATTAATTTTAATACATACAATGTGTATCATATATAAATATGTTACTTATTTTTTCAAATCATGAGTATTACTCCAATTAATAGTGAGCAAACAAAACCAATATAATCCAAATTAATCGAAAATGAAAGAATTTGGCCGATAATTTCTTTAAATTAAGGAACGAGTTTCCGATCTACGATATTTATGAAGATAAGAAAGACGAAAATCCTCAAGAGAGGATTGCGAATTTAACTAGGTTAGGTAAGGTTGGAGGAGCTGTCCTGAGGTTGGACACACTTAGACCATAAGGTCCGTTGTGATACCGAAAGGGGGTTGGCTAATTCCCGGACACTACTCCATGAACCATTTGGATTTGTTTAAAAACAACAGGAGTGCTTTCACGTTAACGGAATTTATTTCAGAGAGGCCGTCAAAGAAAGGCTGGCTCAAGTGAGTCCACCTCTTCGTAGCAAGAGCGCTGGGCAGTGACAGAGATGGTGAGACATCTTTTCTTCCTTCTCGTGACTGTGACAGCTCCTACAATAATCATGATACACTGTCAGACCCAGTCGTTCAGCCTGCCTCCCACCTAGGCAGTGTCCTGTAGAAGCCGTAACAATTTTGCTAATAGGGGCCCTTGGAAGTGATATAAGAACTTCGGAACGCCTGCGATTGTCCTGAGACCAAATATGTCTTGTAGTACCACAAGTACGTTCTTCCCTCCAAGTAGTAGAGTTTGGCCAACTAGAAACGTCGTAATTTAGGATTTCGGCGATAGTCATTAAATAGGGAAACCAATATAGCAACGGAAATGGTTCGTGTAAGATTATTAAAAAAGACTACCCAGGGACATTCTTATTTATTTAGATAAGTTTCAGGAATCGCTGCCTTGAACAAGGTTAGCAGCGAAAAAGGTTCACGATAGAATTTGAGATACACCGCTATCACCGATATAATCATTTATATCGATAAAATCATAAAGAAAAGGCGAGAAGACATAAAAGAGTTGGATAGGCATAAAACTTTGTTATTGGGATCAACATAAAAAAGTAGGATTACCTACTAATAATATATTCTGACCAAAATTAATTATATACCAAAATTTTAGTAGCTAATGAATTAAGGTTCTTAAATCTGCTTGGAAGAATCAGCAAAATTATCAAAAGCAAAAGTGCTAATCGCTTTTTTAATGCAGTGAGTTTCCAAGTGAGAAGTGGCATTATGATTGAGATCTACAATCCACCATTTTAAGAATTACATAATACTCATTCAATTTGATACATCCCGTATAAAATAAACATATTATTATTTATAAACAAGACTTTGTACTATACACTACATACCCACAATACATAGTAGCTGTAGTAAGAAGTAAGAAGCATGTTATTTTTTCTTTACAACTTTTGTTTGTTATTATTTATATTCCAATGAATGTTTTCTTAACTAAAAAACATGATGGCAGTTGTATGGTTGTTAGACCGGTATTTAACCCCCAAATGGGTAAGCATTTTGAACGTAAAATATTCTGCTTTCTTCAAATCTGTTCTCATTTGAAAAATCGATGTTTGATTCGTTGTAGCTTTAAAGCTATGTTCAAGATCAAATGCAACGTCACCATTGGATTCTCTATCGAAAATATGTCGGATATGGTAGTTATGGAAAGGTTACCATTGAAAAATTAACTTTGACCTTGGAGCGACCTTGAAGATCATGATCAAGGTCATGGCCAAGATAATATTTTTGCCTAAAATTTTACGCTCTTTCAAATCTGGAATAAAAAGTAGGTTCGGTTTCAAATCTGGAGTAAAAAGTTCCCATTTGAAAATCACTTTTTGGTTCGCTGTAGCTTTGAGGTTATGTTCAAGGTGAAATTCAAGGTTACCGTTGGTCAAAAAATACGTTGGATATGGTATTCATTTGTTTTTCCGTCTGGCTCTGCGAGATCTCAAAAAATTTCCATACTTTTGGGATATCAAGTATACAAAAACATTTGATTTACAGTCTACTGCACCATATTTCTTTATTTCGAAGAAATAAAGGGCGATCAGATCCAATTTGTGAATCCAAAAAACGTCGTTGTTTCTCGAAGTAAACGTAAATGAAAATTATCAAAATAGGCTAGAAATTTGTTTTGAAGGAATAGCAACAATTGATGTAAGCTCTTTTGTGACCAGAATCCCGACCCATTTATCGGGTTATGAACCAGTCTATATACGTATTATTATTTAAGCCATACTCTTACTCCACTTTTTTCAAAAATTACATTTGATATGATGTTTATTCGTTATAAAAGAGAAGCTTTCGTTCGTTCGCTAGATAGCTACTAGCTTGCGCTTGTTATAGCTAACGCGCGCGCTACATTCTTCTAGGTTACTCGTACAATATCTTTGCATAGTAAATGTTGTTATATTATTATTGTTCATGTTATTGTTCTGGTTATATAACAAAAAACAAAATAACATATCTTCTATGTTTAGTTTTATTTTCTATTTTCGAGATTATTCGAGAATGAACCGTTTTGTTATTAATATAAATATGGGAAAGTGTCGTGCCTAGAATAAAAAATTTACATTTAATTCTTTTTTAGAGCTATGCATTAAATGATCACAATGGCAATAGGCCTTTGTCCTAAAACTTTTTTATTGCTTCAATAGACGTTATGGAGTCAAAATTTCGTGTGAAATAAATTTTTGGATAACATCAATAACTACAAAAATATGAAGGATTTATATGTACAAAGAGAAAAAAAAGGTAAATAATTCTTGGTGACGTCATAACTTGCAATTGCCATAGATACTACATATCAAAACTTGTTTTGCACGACTAAGAGGGAAAAATTTTGTTAATTGCTTATATATTTTATGTCTATCAATCGATTTTTATTTTTATTTCAGATCTTGTCTTCTATTCTAGCACATTTTCAAATTTTAACGAAAGATAAATTGAAATCGACAAAAGCCTCACTGTTAATCATCAACTGTAGTGTTGCTGTAGGTTTTTCTTTAAGAATTTAAATGTTAAACAAGTTTCGATAAAAACGTGTGATCCATGGAAAATAACATACCAAAAAAGTATCTAAACGTCCAGCAAAAATTTTAAATGGTATTTTTAATGACTCGTTTCTGATGGGGTGAATGAGCCTCCTTTTTCCCACTTGTACTTTGCTAATCTATGCTGGAATACCCAAAATAATACAGAAATAGAATAATACAATTGTAAAATAGTCCATTATGCTCTTATATTTAAGAAACATCAGTGGACACAATGAGTACGTATCACGAGTTGGACAATCGCAGAAGTACGTTAATAACGGGCTATCACAACTACAAAGTACAAAACTATCTACGCCTCTAAAATGTGCAAATAAGCGATAATTATTATTTAAAATTTGTCATGGCTTAATGAGAAAAATAGAATATTAATAACGATACTAGAGTAACTGAATTCATTACCGCCTTAGTGCGCTAATGAATTAATTATCACGCTCGGACGGTAATGAACTATTTTTCCCACGCATACTGAGTTAGAAAAGTACTTGATTGTAAATAGACAGCCAGAATAATCAAATGTTTTTACTTTTTCCGCGAAATAAATTTTATTTTTAGTTTATTCGAAACAAAAACCACATTGACAACCAGTCTTCAGCTGACATGCATTCTGATAATATTCACTCATTTCAATACATATGCTGTTAAGTTAATATTAATATCTGCCGAGAAACACAGAATGATTCTAGGTAAATTTGATTCATGGTACAACATCGTACCCAATTATATATTCACAACAATGCAAACGAGTTTTGTATTATTACAAAACTTAGCATATAAATTTTATTAAATTTATATTTATATGAGTTGAGATATGGGTACTTATTTTACACTCCCACCCAATCCCACTTTCTTTGTGAAGATTGTTGTAATAATAACTTTAAAGGTAGTTAAAGAGTATGGTTTGAGTATCTATAAATAATATTGTTTATAATACCATTGTAATATGGTTAAATTAATGGGATATTCCATATACATTTAAGGGAAATAACTTGAAAAACTAACTGAAAATGCTTAGAGTGTTAGGCAATCTAAACAAGTGAAATTTACAAAATTAAAAAAACCCCGACAAATGCGATTTATTCCTTGTAAACCAATTTTTAGAAACTTAGCTATAAAATGTTCTCGATCAACCGTTTAAGGGCTACGATGCCACTGAGAAACACACAAACGCACAGATAAACATTTTAAACTATAATAACACTCCTTCCTTAATCATTATCAAAATGATTGTCAAGGACATCAGATGAGATGAAAAGGATACTTAGAGAGCTATCATTTTTTGGGACAAATTTTTGGAAAGATTTTAATTGAAATTGAAATATTGGAGCTGAGTTTGTTCTTTTGAATTATTGTTTTGAATTACCTAATTATTTTACCACTTCACTTTTAAAATGAACTGAGCCAGGTTTATTTGACCATTCATTTCCATAGTAATTATTTATATGTTAAAATTATACGTCATGCCTTTGACAAACTGAATCGATTTTGACCCAATTTGTTAGTTTTTCGAGTACAGAACTATAAGCTGGCACTTGAAACATCGCTAAGAACACTCTACGTTATATTATCTTTCAAATGAAATCAAAAAAATTAAAATCGGTTCATCCGTTTAGGCGCTACAATGCCACAGACAGACAAACACACAGATACACACACATAACGATCGAACTTATACACACCTATTTTTAGTTCGCGGGTTAAAAAAAATTTTGTTAATCAAAATCAGATTTTCTAGACTTAATGACTTCATTAAGTTATACATAAATATTTCGCTATTGCACCGTTGATTATTACTGAGTATGAATTATTTTTATAAATTTTCTAAACAAAGCCACATGTATTACAAAATTCGTTTTTATTGATTATACTCATTCAATTATGTAGATTATAAACAGAATTACACTGACGAGTATCAAAATTGGTACATCAATTTTATTTGTAATTACCTACAGAAAGAGCAAGTAATAAAGAAGTGACTTTTAATACATCTATAAATATAAAAAGCTTTGTCCTGAATGGCTAATTGATTGAATGACTGACTGACGGATCAATGCACAGCCAAATCGCTAATCGTAGATAGCAGAAACTTGGAAGGTGTGTTCTTTGTATGACGTAGGCATCCGATAAGAAATTTTCCGAAATTTTACTCCTAAAAGGGTGAAATAGCTGATAAATGTTTGTATGAAAATCCGTCATATTTGAATACACTTAACCGATTTTAAAAATTATTTCACCTATAGAATGCTACACTATTAGCAAGTAACATGGGCTGTATTTTATTTTATTTTTTAAATAGGGTTCCACACCAAAAAATTGAAACCCATTAAATAGCGAACAGATTTTAACGCAACTGCAGGTGCAAAACGTAGGTACTATTCCCTACGTTTAATAAAGACAGACATATTCTAAATGAAGCCGCGTTTAAATAATTTCTCGAAAACGTTGCCAGTTCGTGTTCTACACTTATTTTATTGTTATTTTAAATTTATTTCCTCTCACAGTGCATATAACTCTTTTTTTTCAACATAACACCAAAACCACTTCAAAGCTATTCAAATTCAAAATGAAATTAAATTAAAAGTGTTACAAAATAAAGTGGATTTTAAAAGTGATTCTTCACAAAAAGAGTTAAATTAATAAAAAAAAAAATTTGTTTAAATATAAAAATATCAAATGACCAATAATTTAAATTTTTTAAATCAATAAATAAATTTGTGATAAAAATAGAAAAGAATGCACAAGTATTTAAAATGTTTTAAAATTAAACAGTTTACATTGTACAACAGTATATTATGCAACAAGTAACATTATTGTATGTTTAACAAGAGATTGAAAATAGAGCTTTTACCGATAAAGTGTTAAGAGACAATACGCACCCTATTTTTTTAATTTTTGCACTTTTTTCCACGAAATGAGAAGTAGTTATTTGGCAATTTAGTGCGAAAAATTTACTTATCGCACGAAAATCAGATTGTGAGTGCGGAAAGAGAGTGCTTAGCCTCATAAGTACAGAAATAATAACATTTTTCAAACAGTGGCGAATGAATATGTTACTCTTTAAACAATTTTTAATATGTCAATCATCTACTTTAAAGTCAAAAAGCAATTCAATTATGTTGTTTAAGTTTCGAAGAAAAAATTTTCAATTTTCAATGTTATTAAAATATGAGATACAGGCGGTTTATAAAAAAATGTAGGTATTGTTAACGCTTGAATATGTTTCGACAACAAAATGTAAATTTAAGTGTTTGTTTTTTTTGCCAAAAGTTGCTACACAATTATTTAAGTTTTTCGATAATAATTTTGGAAGCGGACAATATTCTTGTTTTGCGTATTGAACCTATGTAACCGATTTTTATTGGTATTTGAAAGGATCTTATTGAGGTATTCTCATGGTGAAAAATAAGAGATCGATTGTAATGAAAATGTAAAGACGATTATATGATCGGTATCGACGCCCTACTCCGAAGAACCAAAGCTCTGATTTTAAGATATTCTCAGTTGACTTAATGGGAAAACAGATATCGAGAAAATGTGGTATTTAAGAGATACTATGTGGTTTTTATACAAACCGTGGCACAATAATTTTTAAGCTTTCGAGGGGCGATAAATTCTGATTGCCAAATCCTTCAGTTTACTTAGCTTAATTTAATAAGCTTATCTAATAAACAATTATTAATACCTTAAATAAGTAGAGATTTATTTTAAGGTAGAAATTTTACTTTCATTATACAACAAACCCTTGTTAAATATTTTAAATTCGTGTTATTTATAAATAGTGTTGAATATTGCCACGCCGTATATCAAGTCATAGTAGCTGATGTATATGCTGATATTTTTTTCTATTAGATATTTATTGAAAGAAACTCATTTATATAATTTCGTTGAATGTTCAATGTTCGAAAATTAAGTACTTTCGAGTTAGGTAAGCGACAAAAACCCTAAAAAAGTGCGTAAAAATGAAAATGAGTAATCAATCACTGAAGACATGTTTGTACTTGGACCAAAAAGAGTTTTTTCTTAGTTAAGAGACATTAAAGCGTAAAATCAAGAAAATTCGCCGGTTTTAATAAGTTTGAAAATATTACGTTAAGTTTTATATAGTTTCATATGTTTTTTAGCGCGCTAATTACGAACTTCTAACTTAAAAAAGAGAAAATCTGTGAATTTTGAGAAAAATTTTAAAAAATTTTTTCCGCCTATTAGGACTCCCCCAACCTCAAGTATAAGTTGGCTTCCAGCCACAAAAGTGTCTCTTCTCGGTGTTAAACGCGATCAGAAAGGCCGTACTTACGGCTAGGAGATCAATAAAATATATTTTCAACCTGTTTCACATCTATACTTTTCTAATAATAATAATAAAAACTGTATTTTCCAATTTATTATTATAGAATTCGATTTGATAATATGAAATATCGTCATATTATATCGTTTCAATATCTATAAGTTATTCTATTTTATTTTTTGTATTGACAGACATTTCAAACGTTCGTTGCACATTGGTAGGTTATTACAAACGTTTTGAATATTTTATAATATTTTATTTAAATAAATTACAATATTATTAAATGAAAATTGATTTTTGTTGTTACTTAAAAGTGTGCGGGGGCTCAACACTCAGAAATGGTTTCATTTAATATAATTCTAAGTATTCATATCAAAATTAATTTACTTGTCAAAACTATTGATTGAAGTGGTCTTTTGTGCAGGGAAATTTGTCATTGCACCCCCAAACTTCAAATTTTAACGAAAGATAATCGAATGACAATAGATCGGATTGTTGATACCTTGAAAATTGTAATTTTCTTGGAGTCGGTTAACAAAGAGTCTGATATACTTAAGGCCACTCAAGTGCTTTTTCATTTGTTATTCAATTCTCTTTCTATAAAAATAACAAAACACATTTTTCAATTTGACACTTGGGAGCCAAACAAAAATTTTATATGTAATAAAAAAACTCAAAAATATAACTCGATTTATAAATTAATCAAAAAGTTTAAACTGACGTTTTAATTTAATTATTTCCAAAAAACAATCATAAAATTGGTATAATCATTTAAATTGTTGATTAAATTTTACATATTGATTTAAATTTGGCTATAGATTCCATTCATCAATCAAGTTGATTCATTGTTCAACAAAATCCAAAACGTAATAATAAGTAGGTATCCTTAAATGATATGAAGCTTTCTTTTTCGAATATAAAAGCATTTATTAAATTGTTCAGCTCACAAAGAGAGTTATATTCATTAAACTAGAAAATTATATACATGCTATAACTATCGAAAACTGGAGTCTCATAAAATATTTCCAAAAAGTTTGCCACGATTAAACGATATTACTATGTTAGTAAAATTATTTATTTTTGTTGAATTTGAACTGGCATTGGTCTTTTTCCATATGTTTATAAAACACTTTATTTGCTAGAACAATATCGAAGAAAACTTTTAAATCAATTCTAAGTAAAAACTACTATTGTTTAATATAGTTCATCTAATTTAATTAAAACTTTTTAATTACACCTCATTAATTTTACTAAGAAAAAACCATAGTAAAATCGATGAACAAATGTAACCTGGGCACTACATTTCCAAAGTTTTAAATTGTAAGATTTTATCTTTGAATAATGTTCTTTTTTAATTTAAAACTGTACATATGCTTTTAAAATTGTTATGCGGTGAAATATATACAGGTTACCAGGTTACCAAGTGGGATGTGTGATAAAGAATTCTCCACATAAAGATAATTAAAAAATATTCAGTAATTGTTTTTTAATTTTGGCTTACTTTAAATGTAATCCGTCTCTTTGTTTTTTATGAAAATACAGAGTGGGTAAGGAAATATAAAAATACAGTGTGTAATTTTATACAAAACTACTTAAGATACTATTTTAAAAATATTGCCCAGCTTATAACTTTAAATTACCGTTTATTGATTTCGTTTCAATTTTTTACTAATTATAAATTTTTCTATTATTTTCTAGAAACAGTTGAAGAATTTGGATGTCAAGATACAGAATTCAGATTAACATGTCGTCATTTAGATTCACATATCGCCATTTTAGATGGAAACTTTTATCCAGAGGATCCAGAAAATAGTAATTTAACAACTGCTTGTAGTAGTGTTTCATTACAAAATAATACAACAATTGAAGATAACAATACTACTAATAATAATGCTTCGTTTAGTAATGATACAAGTACAACAATTAGTACAACTTTAGCCACAATTAATACCAAAGATTATAGTGTTAAAAATATACGATTATCGTTAAATCGGCGGTAAGTAGAAATTTTTTTATATGCATTAAATAATTATTGAGAACTGACTAGGGAGAAATTGTTTCTTTTGGCATTCTAAACATACCCAGAAAGTAAATGATTGGAAAGTGAAGTTTCGAACCAATCTGAAATCAATTTCTAGTGATTAATTTTAATTAGATCTCAGAAAAGATTATTTTCCATTCACGAAATGAAAAATATTATCTTCTTATTTTTTTGACATACCAAATACAGTGGCACCTCGAACCTCAAGGTAAATGCAAAAAATTTTGAGTTAATGAGTTTTAGACTTAACAAGTAGTTCAAGATACAGAGGATTTAATTGCTAAAATTTCGACTCAGAAAGGCGTGATTATATTTTACTAACTACGACGAAGTGCTTTTTGAAATTCAAGAAGCAGAGTACAAATATGTACTATCAATACCTCGCAAGGAAATAACATTTTTTTCAAGTTACAAAGTCTAATAATTCGAGATACCTTGAAATTTAAAAATATCGATATTTCGAAATTTTATATTTAAAACAAGTGAAAACAAAAAATTGACTGAGTTAATTGTTGAAATACCATGTATAGATAGTGTTGATGACTCTTATTACATTACACATACACTCATGCCACACATACATAACTGATATTCCCATATAATACATACTATACAATTTGAGCCTAATTTCAAACATAAGTTGTTAATTTTTTTATAAGGACCTTTTTTTATATTTAAACTTTTGTTCTATCACTAACGGTTTATAAAATAGGCCCTACAGACCCAATACCCAATTGACCTATGTTGCTCATTTACGAACTCGACTACGTTTTTTACGTCGTGCTATCATTTTTCGTTTTTGAGTTATGTGTCAACACGGACGGACAACCAAAAATGGACTAATTAGGTGATTTCATCCTATACCAAAATTTTGTTGGTAGCATATTTTTAAGCGTTACAAACTTGGGACTAAACTTAGTATACCTTGTATATTACATACATGGTATAAAGATATCAACAGCTCTAAAAGATACTATAATTCAAGAAGGTTGTAAATAAACACAAATTACCCTACTTATCATCGATGAAATTTGGAATGAACGAATCAATTGATATCAAATCATGTTAAAAAGAAAAAAAAAAATCACTAGAAATGTAAATAAATTCTTCTATATAATTTTTTGTCGAACATCATCTCAACATACGTACATACATGTTAGTGACGTGTTCTAATCTCAAATGTAAATATTTATCCGAAATATTATTGAATTTTTTTTTTATGTTTAGAGTGTACTTCAAAAAAATAAATAAAATAAAAATATTTTCAATCAAAATCTACCCCCTAAATAAATATACGGAGATATTTATTATGTATATATTTGTGAGGGGTTGAATTTTACTATTAAAATTTTCCTACTAATATTATATATGTACAGGATACTCCAGTTTAGCACGATCTTATCATTTAATCAGTGCTGCATTTTCGCAACTACAACAGTTGTTTCCTGTATACGGATTTTTAGTGGAAGCCCTCTTAAGGTAGTACGAGCGCCAAGGCAAGTTTAGACTTGTGGTTGAAATCTTTTGTACCTTATTTTCAACTTTGATGATGAGTTTTGTTATAACTTCATGAATCTGCCTTGATTTTTGTAATATGGAAAGCTAAATAATTAAACAAAATTTTCAATTTTAGATATTTTGAAAATTATTCTATATATCGAAAAATTTTAATCTTACTTTTCGTCTTATATTGTCAAGTTAGAACATAATTCATCATCAAAGTTGAATATATATATATATATATATATATATATATATATATATATATATATATATATATATATATTTTAGTTTTTTTTTTCTCAATAAATTCGTTCTCGTACATCCTTAATTAGTCGGGCACAGCGGGCTTTTTAAAATTATTTAAGAAGGTTTTAATTTTAATTTAAATAGTTTTTTTTTTTATTTCTACCGACTAGTTTTGGAGAAATCTATGAAAATAAAAAGTTTCAGAAAACCAATGTTAAATGGCGCTGTGCATCCTTAAAGGAATTAAAATCTGTAAATTTAATAAAATTGGTTTTAAATTATGATTAATTTAATCAAAACAATTTTTTTTTTTAAATTTAGTATTACTTTATACATTACATAAATGAAACTTACCTAATATAATTTAAATTTCAATTTTTTTAAATATATAAAATGTTTTATGCTGAATTTTAATAGGAACTTTGTGTTTTTTCTCCTCGCTTGTCAACCTCTTTGCGCCGATTTTCTAATCTTCCGAACCCTTCTTGACCTTATATTGAACAATTAACGTCGAGCCAATGTGGATATCATTTGAAGTCGTGACCTAACGTGCACTGATGCAGCTAACAAGTTATTCTCAAGATGATTTAGTGGCTTAAAGATGCTTAAAGCTGTGTTTTTCTATTCATAAGAACCTTATATTCTGGCACAATCTGTAAATCATTTTTAATCAAAACAAGTCAATTTCAAAATAATTTTGTCGATATAATTTATTATTAGTTTGATAATTATACTTTTACATGTAATTATTATTTTTCACTATAATAAATACCCTTCCAAAATAAATTCCCTGCATTTTTATTCAGGCCATATATATTTAAACTAGTTTTTAGTATTTAGGGTGTTAATTTATGATGGCATATTTAAAATTGATGAATTTTTAATTATAAATATATTAATGAGTGTTTTTGATTTATATATTTCCCATAATTTGTGGTAAAATTAAAGTGGAAATTAGTCATTTTAGTGTTTGATAAAGTGTGTTTTATCATGCAAAAATCTGAACAGAATTATCTTCTATGCTCAACTAGTGAAATGAAACATAATTTCGATAAACAGGTATAATATTTTAGCCGATATCTCTTAAACTCGTAGCCCATTCGTCAAAGGGATCCGATTTTTTCATTATTTTAGAGTCATAATTTATATCTAAATCGGGGATAACAAAATTTTTCTGACTAATTCAATTTTTTCTTAGATTCCAAGTTTTTTTTTTTGTATTTTGTATATTAGCGGAGATTAAGACAATTAAATGCTTTCGGTGCGAAGATAGCTCAAAACTTTTCTCCTATAAACATTTTTTATCTTAAATAATGTACAAAAACTGAACTGTTAAGTATTTTGAAAAAATAATTTTCAGTGCTCATTGATTATAGTATTATTGTTAAAACAGTGTAGATATGTTATTCCCAAAGTAGGCGTGTGTTGACCCTCTGGCGTCGATTTCAAGATGAAAGGGTCTACGTTAGCGAAAATAAGAATAGAAAATGATCTATGAGAACCGAAAAGGTTCTACGGTAGGGAAAATAAGAATAAGAAGTCTATGAGAATAAATCATTTTACAATCATATAGGCTTAATTGAAGACTCTCCTTACTCATCGGAATGAATTTTGGGTAGGGGTGCCCATAAAAGGGGAGGGTGAAGGATGGACGAAGTTTAAAAGGTAAAAAAAAAGTGATGAACTGCTTGTTGACTAGAAAATAGGAAAAGGATGTGAAAAAGTTTTTTGTTAAGAGTCACAGGTGGGCGGCTAATTTACGATAACTAAAAAGAAACTTCTTGGAAAATTGACAAATTTTTTAAGAGACAAAAAAGTTTGAGGTCCACTGATGTAGATGGAATGCTTTTGGAATTTTATATACAAATCAAATTGTATGCACAATATACATTTTTAAACAGACTGACTGCTTAAAGTTTTAAAGTTTCATTCACGCACCCACATAAAGCATTCTACATTCCCACAATAACCACCATACATCATGCAAAAAAAAACCCGAGAGGGATGAATATGGAAAGCTACCCCTTTTTATATACACATATGTGGGAAAATAAAAATATATATACATGATATAGTAAATAAACAAACAAATATACGTACATATAGGGGAAAAAGTAATACCAAAGATTAAAATTTATATCTGTTAATAGCACTGTTATTTTCCACACTTTGCATTGTTTTGTGAATTTAAATATTGGACAACGATCGAAAAAAACCTGATCATTGATTTAAAATTGTGATCCATAACATACAAATTTATCCATAGTACAAGATCATAATGTAATAAGGACCACCCTAAGGAGTGGCTCAGTTAGATACAACGTAACCAACCCCGTACGCTGTATGCTTAGGTTAGCGGCTTCGATTCCCGCCATCACAACAAAAATTAATTTAATTAATAGTTGTGATGGGCTGGTGTGGTGCATGGTATAACCATGAAGGAGGTGTACTTAGGAGGTGTGAAGGAGGTGCACATAATTGTATCACAATAGGCCTAATGGCGTAAGTATGCTCCTCTTGGACAGCCAATATAACCTAACCTAAGGATCACATTCTAATCAGCCCCAACTACTGAAGACGCTTTTTTATAGGTATTCTTTTCTCTCTGGGCCTAGTAACAGCTTATAACTGTTATTTTTATGATCAGCTTGAATAAGACTTCTTTTTCTATAATTTTACTACACTAATCTGTCCATGGAAAATATGGCAGCAAAGCCGAATTAAAGGGGAAGAGAGTTTAATTTTTTTTGAAAAAATTATCTAACGAACAACAGTAACAATATTCCCTGATAATTTCTAATGCTAATTTTTACTTGAACAAATTATTTTGATTGGAAATATATGGCCCAAAATAAATATTTTAACACAAAAAAATATATTTTACCATGCTTCTTAGAATACTTTTTTTTTCTGTTTTTCTGCTCTTAAAAGGGCCCCTTCCCGTCTACTCTCAGATCTCACTAGCACTTAATCCAACGCTGTATGGCGATGATTTAAAGTACAAAACACAATATTCAATTTGTAAATAAATTAACAGTTATATCAAAATTTTTACTTTGACGCACTATAAAATGTTATTTCTATTTTATTTAAAAACAAATGGATATGAAATAGTCATTCTCGCGGCTGCTTGCCAAGTAGGTAACTAAACTACTTCATATCTTTACTATTTGATAGACAGCATTATTTTTCGAAAAATTATGGAGTGATTCAAGGTACATTACCCTACGCATTACCCTAAATACAAACATATAGACATACAACAAAATAACATATAATGTACATTAACAGTTGTTTTGTTTTATTTACCTACATTCACCTGAGGGAACTTATTCACATTGTGTGTATGTGCTTAGTACCTGTACGTTGGTTAGGTTGCTCTCTTTTTCCTCCTTTTCTGCTTTTTTTTTCTATTATTTTATCCCATATAATAATATAAAGGTACTCCTAACTGATATAATATGTATAGTTTTAATGAAATTGTATGGAAATACCTTTGGGATTTACAATAAATTTTTTGTTTTTTTTTACATAAAAACAAAATTATTCCAGAAACTGAAAAAGCAAAAAATACATAACGTAATAAAGTTATTATTTTATCATTTACTTGGTTTTTTTTTTGAAATTGGTAAATTGGGCAATATTTGTATTTATAATACTTAAAAATTTTGAAAAGAAACTGAAGAAATGTTTGTTTTCTGAGTTTTCTGAGTTCTAACAATTTGTGTGTCAGCCAACATTTATTGCCATTGATAAATTTTGAGAAAATCCTTTGTCATGCGGTAACCAGTGTTTTTACAACAAGCTTAAACTGGATTTTTTCTGGCGTTGAATTAATAGATGTATACTAAGAAATCATAGTAATTTACAACGATACTGTTCAAATGTGTGATTGAACTGCCTAATCAAAATAATCCAAAAATAGTATTTATTAATTGATAAAGTACGTTTGGCTTGCCAACTTGTTAATCTCGTACTGTCATGCACTATACACTAATGAGGCACTTTTTTACAATTTTTGAATTGTAAGGCGTGTTATATGGCTCAAAATTTTAGCCTATAAATAGAAATCTTTCTTCAAGGAACTATCAGTAAAAAATAGACTTCATATAATTTTGAATACAATTTCAGCCAATATTGAATACAGTTTCAGGAAAGGGTGCAGAATCTATCTATCTAATCTATCCTCAGCAATTCTCAGACCTTTCGATAATACAGAATACTTACACACCAGCGATATACATGCTGTTGAACATCTAAGGTTAGGTAAATTAGGTTGTATTGGCTGTCCCCGAAGGACACACACACCTTTACGCTGATAATTTCATTTATTAGCTCCTCAATTTCAGAGTCTGAGTGCACCTCCTTCATGCATTTAAATATCTAAACTAGTGAGATATTTTTATATAACAAAAATGGATGCATTTGATTGAAAGTTAATATCGATTGATTTATTTTATAATGCTAAAGCTGAAGCTAAGACAATCTTGGGTTAATAACCTAGGAAACTTGCCGATCTATCAAAGGGATTTTTTCTCTCCTTACAAAATTTCTCCATTATTTTTAGAATTCGACATTACTTTCATAATTTTAAAGTTAGACATTTCGAGCATGACATACACATTCCGAGCATAGTCGAAGGTTAAAATACCTAAGTCTTTAAAATGGGTATTTTTCCTATATAGGCCAAAACTGGTGATTAAAAATAATCAGGTGATAAATACCAATTGCATAAGTTTTATTTCTGATAGTAACGGATATTTTATATCATAATTCTTCGTTAGGATAAATTTTTCGGAACTAGAATTATAACTTATATTTGTTTATTTTATAAGTGACATATATTACTCTGTGACATATAAAAAATAAAAAAATGTTATACAAAAAGGTTCTGCATTTTTTAGTTGTGGAACGGTAGCACTTAAGAATGAAAAGAAATAGGATAAATCAGATAATAAATAACGAACGGAATCTTCATATCACGTGATCTTCATATTATTGAATTTTTACTTGTTGGGTTTGTGTACCTCCTGGAACGAGGAACGAATGTGATAAGGAATAATTTAACTAATGGAAACGTTTACTAAATAATAAAAGAAATATCAATTTCACAATGACATTTATGGTTACTATACAGGCAAACTTCACAATAATATTTATGTAAAAACAATTATTATTGCATAACTTTTTATGTAGAATCAATTTTTTATGTTGAAAATTTTACCCCAAATAATAATGCTAAAAAAACAGGTTTCTTTTCATACGTTAATCTCAACTTTCAAGGTGTTTTAAGTAGCGTCGAAACGGAGTGTTTTCTCAAAACTAAGTATTTTCTCGAAACGAGATGAGAGCACACTCAAATCTCTTTAAGCATTGAAACATAAAAATGGTTAGCTCTAAATTTCAACATAATAAGGCAGCCATTTTGACAAAATTAACATTAATGTCCTTTTTCTTTTAAAATTTCAATACCCTGTATACAGAAAGGGACACTTTCCCGACTATAGTTGTATTGAAAAATTGTCAATTATTTCACGTTGTCTACTATTTGATGAAGTTCTACTGTCATAACTCATCCTGTAAAATATTTAAGTCCAGAGTACGAAAAATTTTAAGGAACGTCTAATTTTTGGCGCACACTTATATTGTCAGTTTAACACATGGTAGAATTAGACAAGGACCCAGTAGACACAATCTTAGCTTGTTCCCGCTTGCTGCTTCAAATTTTGTAAAAAACGTGAATACGTTCGTGAAATCCTTGATTTTAGTTAGATGAAAAAATCAACAAATAATCAATATGGCGGTGACTGAGTACCGTGCGGAAGAAACTAATTCTACCATGGGTTAAACAGAAACTATTGTGTTAAATTGTTAAAAATTGTGTTAAAATGTTGTGTTCATTTGTTTCAGATGTTCGGGTATAAATCATTGCAGTTATAATTTATTATTTGATACACCGGGTGGTCGCAATTGGGGTGCTGGCTTAATCACATTCAAATATGTTTGCATAGCAGGTAGGTAGGATTACTATAAAAATAAAACTAACTAAAACAGATTTTCATTTTAATAATTCATATTTTAATAAAGTGTACAAGAAAATAATCCTCTCATATACAGAGTGTCCAATAAATAGACCTACCAATTAGATAATATTTCAGGGAAGGAAAAATTTCAATACTTATTTATTAAAAAAATTATCTGGACTTCTTCAACTTACAAAGTATCTGGTTAAAGTCAAGCGAAATCTTACAATCTCGCAGTTTGACCACCTCCATGAATATATAATTCTAGAAGGTTTTTTGGTACATTACTTTTACTACTGACCTAGGCAAAATTATGCACTATTGTAGGAATATTCAGGTATGTCTTTAACATTAGGTTAAAAAAAATTCAGTTTTTCTATAAATTATCAATCTTTGCAGTTTACGAGCCGATCGTTTTTACAAAATTTGAGGCAGGAATTTGTTGATTGATTCATAAAACTGAGATTGTCAGATCAAGGACGTATTTGAGTATTTTTATACTCATGCTACCACGTTGAAAATTGCTGCATTTATTTTCACCACTTTTTGGGGAGCGAAACAATATCTATTATTCAAACTTCCTAAAAAATATGTATATGTAATCTTTGATAATAATCAATATAACTCAGATGATTCAGCAAGCAAAAATTCAGCTGATTTTGAGATATTGCAAAACAAAGATTAGAAAGTAGAATCTTTACTACCAGTAGTTTAAAAAGGATAACAGACTTAAAATGGGTTTCAGCAGGCGTTGCATATAGATAGATATTAAGAAACCATATTAATTTTAAACAATACTGTTTAAATGTATGAATACTGTCTTTTTTAAGATTTAAGCCTGCTTATGGTTGTCAAATTGATTACTTGACGTCATTAGTGATTTTAGTGATTTGCCGAATAGATGCTGCCCAAGTAGTTTCATCCCATTTTAAAATTTGTTCAACTCAATTATGGTAAGAATGTTTCTGGGAACTTTTCATTCGAACAATATATATTTTTTACGTGTAACATACTGTAAAGTAAACGAATTTTACTAAAAAACCATGGTTTGTTGAATGTTAGACTCTACTATGTATATTCTTAAAATATTCAACAAAGATATATTATAATATGTGTACTATACGTATCTACTACATATTGAAAATGACCGAATAACCTAAATAAGTCTTCTACATTCTTGATTCTTCTAGGTCTATCTATGACTTAATATTTGAACATTTTCTTTCTTGTTTTTTAATGTTCAAGTTTATGTATACTCCAAGCAAATTAGACATTTAGGTATACTTAAATTCTGAAACAAGCAGTTTTCAACATAAATTTGGAAGTTTTAAATTTTTCAAAACGATTTTCAAGACACATACTCTCCTAGCCCATGAAAATGCTACTTAAATATTCAGGGCCTATAAAATCGTATATAAAGAAGAGTTATTGCATTTGAGGGTTCTTAATTTATGTCTTCTTATTTAGAATACTACTCTAAAATTTCAGAAAAAGCACATGGTTTTTGGTTTGTTCGTATATTGTATATGTATAGAAAATCATCGGTTTTCTTTTTCTTTAAATTCGTTTTTCTCAGCTTCACGTTTTTCAAAATAGTCACACTGATAACTGGTTGCCAAGTTTATCGATTTTGTTTTAGTTGATGGGGTTTTGAAGAATCCTACCAAATTTCAGCCGGGTTGCGAATTTTTGTACCTTCACTCATATTTTTTTGTTTATTTTGACCGGGTAAGTAAATATCAAAATACATATAGAATTTGCCAGGTACTGTGACAGAACGGGTCTCATATATTTTTTAAATTAAAAACCTACAACTTATGAGGAACTCAAATTTATTAATTCTAAGAAATACACTAGTAACCAATTGATAAATTGCTTGGACTAATATATTGTACTCAAAACTTAATACATTATACAAACATATGATAAATTATTTATAATGTTTATAATACGATTATTTAAACATTTTTACATATTTTTTCAATATACAGACCGACTTATCAAAGGTCAAACATGGTTCAAGTTTCGAATGTAGGTTCATGTTTTCGAAAATAAGTGGGTAAAAAAATTTTTAAGTTTTTGACCAAAATAATGAAGAAATTAAAAATACGAATTGTGTTATTAAAATCGGTATATGGGTATAAAAAAATATTCTAACATCTTTATCTAATAATTTTTCTCGATCTCTAACCATCTCTGATGTGCTCTATAGCCTAAGTGTGTCCTTCATGGGCAGCCAATATAATATAACCTAACCTAACCTAACCTAACCTTACCATCTCTGATGCAAAATATTAAGAATCGGTCCTATTTGTATCTTAAAAAATGTTAAACATCACCCATGTATGACTGTGCAAAATTTCAAATTTAAACGATATTCTTATAAATAACGAAAATGTGAGAGTGTCTTCATCTTAAGAGAGTAAGTGAAAAATACTTTTTACATCGCTTAGAACCTGCAGGAATTCATTGCTAATTTCGGGCTTAGGAAGCTGAATTCTATAGAAAATATTGAGTGTTATTTACGACATCATATATCGTTAGTGTAATTGTGATTCCAAAATGGTGGAAGCGCAAATAAATTATTAAATATTTGGTTATTGTTTTGTAGCACTGCACAATATTCAATTGTCTCCACCGAAATAACTATCGATTTTTCGATCTTTGAAACATATCAATTTAAATAAATATTTTCACAAAATAGCCAACTTTTGAACAAACCCTAATTAATAAATTTTAAATTTTTAATAAATCAATTTTTATTTTACCGTAATATTTAATTTAACTTTATTCAAACTATAAATATAATAATTTTTTACAAATTGATAATGTTTTTAATTAATATTTTCAATTTTTATTTCATAATAATAATAATAATATTATTAAGTTAATTAAAAAAAAGCAATAATATTTTTACTGTATCCGACATAATAATAAAAAATATATTAAAAAAAACATATATAATAAAAAATATATTAAAAAAAAAAAAAAAAAAACACAAAAAGTTTATTTTGTAAAACCTATTTAAAATAATTATTAGACTAACATTTGTTTTAGATAATTTGTTCAAAATGAACAAACTCATATATACAAACAAACACTAAACTAGAACAATTTCGTATAAAATAGATTTTTTTAAATTATTTTATATCTATATTTTTGTGTACAAAACTTTTTTGTTACCTTTAGTTTTATTATACGAACTTTTAACATTTTGTTATAATATTATATATATTTGTTTGTGGCTTTATAAAAACCAATTATACGGTGTGATTGAGAATATTTGATAGTAAATCCTATAACGAAACGAATCCCATGTAAACATATCCCATGTACAACGTTTTATCTTCTTAGGAAAACAGACTATGCAACAGCAACAGTGCGAATGAAACTCCACCCTTGATTTTAGTGCTTAGTCCCACTTTATGAAAAATCTGAAAATAGCCTCATGGTTCAGGGCGTGATGTCAACAATCATCCCGAACATCTATCTTTAATAAAATGAGTAACTAAAGTTTTTAAGTTTTTGGCAGACAGGATAGGAATTAAATATCTGAGAATTTGAAGGCGTTATAAATTATTATACCTTGGAACATCACGGTTTTTTATAAATGATGAATACATACTTGGCACTCTCTGAGTGACTTCCTTTTACGAGTCTATCAAACTTTCCTATACGATTTTTAAATATCGAATCGAAAATATCGATGAAGAAATCCTTGAATTGGAATAGACGATTGGACTTGGAATTGGAACTACTTTAATATTCAGCTTTTTACAACATGAACTGGCGTGGACGTTTAATATAATCAATTTGAAACAACGATTTCAATGAACTCACATAATCCTACTTATATGAATATCTCTGCGATGACTATGCAAAAATTTGGCAATCCTTACATGTCTTAAAATATATTTTCATGAAACCTAACCAACAATTCGAATAAGAAAGTTGCAATCGACTTATTGTAAGTTTTGCAACTGTCAGTTTTTGACAGTGATGAGCAAAGCTAAGAACCAAGGCCAAAAGAAAAATATTCCTTATCAAAATTGATAAGCTTCAAATTTTCTGCCATTACTTACGATTACGGTACTCATTTCAGTGAATAAAATTGAATATTGTGAGATGTTATGAAACATTAACCAAATATTTAAACATTTTTTGCGCTTCCACCATTTTAAAATCACAATTTATTACACTACGATAAAAATAGTTACATTATTCTTATTTCGACCTCGGTGCTCATCGCTCAAAATCCACAATTGGATTAATCTTACTTCGCTGTTTTTAGTTTATAAGTGCGAATGCTAACCGATTTAAATTTTCAATTATTTTTGAATTCAATTTGCCATTATCTAGTTGCTTTCATTTTTCCATCATACTATCTTGTTTTTTTCTTTGCTAATTGTCACAGTGATATTATATGTAATAGTCGCTATATAGATCACCTTTTAACGGTTTGGAACAAAGTATAGTATATTATTATATTATGGGTTCAGCAGTGTACTTACAATGTGCATTTTTAGTCTGTTATTACGAGCAGCAAGAACAAAAAAAAGAGCAAACAAAAACATATTATTATTAAACTAACTTCTGACTCTAGTTCTATACAATTTTATGTATCTATCTATTTGTCTATTCCTATTCCATACAGGATGATCCAAGTTATAACAGCAGGACTTCATCATATCGTAGATAACGTTAAAATAATGACAATTTCTTTAATACACGTTTAATTCGAAATGTCACCTTTTCTAAATAGAGGGTATTGAAATTTTAGAAGAAAACTGATATGTTGTGAATTGTGAATTTTGTCAAAACATCTGGTTAGAAAAATTTGGAAACAGATAAGATTCCTTCATGATTTAAGGCTCATGATGATAAATTACGAAAACCCACGGTAGAGCTATGGAGGTGTCTTCACACCATTTCGAGGGAAAATCTCTCGCGTCACTGACTTATACAATATACATTAACGTTATGAAATATCCCATGATGAATGTCAAAATTTTGAACCTGTCAGCACTACGTTCGGTAATCTTTGGTCGCGTGATGAGAGATTTGCTCACGCATTCTGTACATGCGTGAAATATTTCGCGCGTTCATAACCTCTACATAATTTTATATAATTTTATTTTTTATGCACTATAGCTAGTTAAAAATAGTTTGATTACGTGGATATTGACTGATGTTTGAGAGTGAACATATTCGAGCAGAGAAATAATCTAAATAATTAAATTAATTTTAACTAATTTCACCATATTTCGGTCACAAGTTTTTTTAATTTACTGAGTACGACTTATATTAAAGCGGACGAACAGACCCAACAATTTCCGAAGTTAATATTTTTTTGCTTACTCGATTTACTTTCGTGATGAGAAAAATTTTCGGAATTTCTCACAGAACTTGAAAAAAATATATTTTTTAAAACTGTGGAAAAATTGAAAAATTGTAAACGTCATACTTCGAAAATAGATCAAATTAAGATTTTGTTACTTATGTGTTAAATTGAGCGTGAGCAAAATGCTCATAACATGAGTACTGACGGGTTAAGCAGCTGTTTTTTTAATTGTAATAATAAGAAGTATCAACAGTAATATCCTTTTTTTTCCAAAAATTCAACATCTTGTATCTACACTTTCCATCATTTTAACGTTATCTACTATCATAATTGATGAGGTCGTGATGTCATAACTTGGACCATCCTGTATATGTAAGTATAGTACAGCACATTTTCTACATGTATCTATCTGTCTGAGTGACTATGAGTAGAGTACCTTTATCTATAGTCTAGCCGGAAGTGTAAAATTAAATGTTTATTTAGTACTAATAATTAATTCAATGTTTGTATTTCTAATATCAAAAAGAGCAATATAAAATTTATTAAAATCATTATATTTATAGGACAGGATGTAATAACAGGGATCAAAATTTACATTTATTTAAATATCACAATGGAAAAATTGTGTCTTTTACAGCACGGTTATTTCTGAAAATGTCGATAAAAACAGTGATCCATGGAAAAAGGTGTATGATCCATGGTACACGATATTGTACTATCGATCATACTCGAATGTACCTAGAACCACCCTACCAAGAGCAAAACAATTTTTCATATGTTATCAAAACTCGCGAATTTATTGAAATAGTTTCCATACCTTCCCAAAAATAAACGTGAAAATAAGCCATCGAAATCTGTCAGTGCAAATCATTTCAACAATTTCGACTTGCCTGTTTATCTGTATTACCTTCTAAACAGTTACTATAAACTGATGATAGAACAGAAAAAAGATGGAATTGTTATACTTTTTTATTTCTATGTAATAGAAGATTATTAAAATATTATTACTTGTTCTGTATAGAAATAAAAATAATATACTTGTTTATTCTAGCGAATTTTCTTTTCAACGAAAATGTGCTTTTGATGGATTAATTTCTTCGAATGTCCATCCATCTTTACCTAGTGATACAAGAGCTGGCTAAGTTTTCGAGAGTTTATTTTAAAACGGTTGAAATAAAAATATTTCTTTCCTTGTTGAACTTATAAAAAAATCTGGAGTCTGGAAAATATAAATTAAATTTTTTTAATTATAAAAATAAATTTTAATATTAAAATTATAAAAATTGTTTGAAAACATTTATTATTTAAGTCTATATGCGGAAAAACTTATAATTTACCGGAAATTTATAATTTATATTGCTAAAAACACATGAATAATTATTTTTAAATCAGCAATTTTCACTACTTTAGTAATAGCAGTAAACGTAACTGCTCTCTGGTCCAAAATCCAATCATCTTAAAATAAACTTTTGCGTGACATTGCTGGCTTTTATACCTTTAGTAAATATCAAAAATGAGTTCTATAAGATTCTTATATAATATTTATGTAATACCTAAGCTCGTTATGTAATACTATAGTCCGAAATGAGAGCTTGAAAAACAATTTTTGAAATTTCTTCAATGATATGAGTATAGTTAGGAAATTAACGAGATAATCAATCGTTAATTGCAATGTAAAATTTTTTAAATAGAGATATCAAAAGAAAAATTACTTAGTTTACGCAGCTCCAACAATTTTTTCATTGTAATAATGATAATAATAATATGTTTCTATCAACAAAATATTATAGAAACCTAACTAGTTTATTTTTTTATAGAACTAAAAATTTTCCCCTTTGTAAATATTTTTATTTATTATTATTATGAATGTTTTATTATATTTTGGGAGTTTTTCAATTATGCGAAGAACATTAAAAAAATGAAAATGTTATTTCGAAGGGTTGGGGGAATTATAGTTATAATGGTGTTTAAATGTGATATTGTATCTAAATGGAATGCTTTTTTATCAGTCAGATTTTATTAATATCGAAACAACAGTAATATAGGGATGGTAAATATCTTATTAATTATTATAGACACCAAGGCCGATAGAAAAATCGCTGTGTGTCATCTTATTACTTTCGCATATTTGTTTACAACGAATTTATGAGACTGAAAACAAACAATTAACTGAGGCAATTGATGAAATACCATGTATAGTCAGTGTTGATTACGCAATCGTTTGTTGTTTTACGTCATGTAAGTAAAGAAAGATGGTTACTCTTAGAAAGCCTCAGTCGTGTATATAAAAAACGATTGTGTTGCTACTATAAAAAGTTTCTAATTTGTACTCTAAACGAGCGGGTAAACAGTGATGTTTAAGATCAAAACTTGTTTGTTTTTTTATATGGAATTTAAACTTTTGTTCTATCTCTAACAGTTTACAAGATGGATCCTATGGACCCAGGACTCAAATAACCTATGTTGCTCATTTACGAACTCGACTTCACTTTTTACGTCCTGAACATGCTATAAATTTTTCAGCTTGATATCTCTTTTCTTTTTTGAGTTATCATGTTGTTGGACGGACAGACTGGCGGAGTATGGACGGACAATCCAGACTCCGCCAGTCTGTCGCCAGAAATTGACTAATTAGGTGATTTTATGAGCACCTTTGCTAAAATTTTGTTCAATATTTTTAAGCGTTACAAACTTGGGACTAAACTTAAATAAAGTCATAATAGAAAATTACACTGCAGGACCCTTTTAGAACAGGCTTTGAGCTTTAAATTTTTACTAACTATAAACATTTGATTTGACACGATAAATTCCCTTGTCTACTGTCTCATTCCTGGCCCCATAAGCTACAGGAACGGTCAACTTTGATGCACATCAGTCAATTCGAAGATACATTCACTACCGGTTCGCTTTAATCACGTGTTTACATACTTTTATCTAATAATTTAAGAAAAATATCTTTTGTTGCGTTCTAGAAAAACATTCCCACAAAGCTCTAAAATCGATCAATACCGCGCTGTTTCAGATTGTTGAACAAGTATTTTAAGGTAGTTTTAACCATTATAGTTAAGTTCATAAAAACATATCCACATATACGTGCGCTATTTATGACAAAAATCATGATACTGTACATAATATTTAGAAGTAGTGTGTTTACATATACTCAACACACATACTTTAAAAATTTAAAAAAAAATCTATTTAACAAATTGATTTTGAAAATTTTATTTCCAGATTTTTTGTATCTTTTTTATACTTTATGTCTTATCAAATTGAAATTCTTAAGAAAAATGGATTTTTGATCAAACTATTGCAAATCCTCAATAGTATTTTAAAACATTTTTTCGAATTTGAAATAAATTCCGCTAGAATCTACTATAAAACTTTAAAAACAATGCACCATGTATTTTCAATTTTCAAACATGTACACATACTAAAACACACAAAGTTTTACTATTACATTAAATAAAAATACAACTATAGAAAGTTCTAAAACACATGACAATTATTATTATCTTCATAGAATAATACATAAATAAATTGTCATTTAAAAAAGTTGACATACGTAGACCATAGTACATGTTCTCAACACAAGACAATTCGAGAAAATAGTTTTAAATCTAATAAAAATCATGTTAGAAATTATTAGCGAAAAAAAAAAAAAACTAAAAACAAAAAGTTTTATCGTGTTGAATTTTAATATTTAACTTAGCAACATCAAACAACACAAAAGTACACTATTCGTTCTTTATCTTACAAAATTTTATTAAATATTCTCTGTCCAATGAGTGAGTCCTGTCTAAGAGTGAAAGAAATGAGTTCCCTATATTCCAAATTTAACAAGTGAAATTTTCAAAATTTAAAAATCCCCGACAAATTTTTCGGGTACGAAACCCTAAACTCACATTTGAAACATATCTAAGAACACTCTCTATTAAAGTGCCTTTTTCCTTAAAGCCTTTTCCAAACTGAGCCGATTTGGAAGATCATCGCCAATTTTTAGTTTTTTCAAATACGGAACCCTAAAGTCGAACTTGAAACACTCTTCATGAAATCACCTTTCAAACAAAAACAAAAAAATCAAAATCGGTTCATTCGTTTAGGCGCTCAATCTTATAACACCCCTTTTTTTAGTTTGGGGCTTAAAAAAGAACATCCTTAATTTCATTTGCATGTGAACTAAAAAGTTCAAAATATTTTAATTGCTATGTAAAGTTAAATATTAAAAAACGTGGGGTGAATGCTTTCTTCTAATATCTCAAACATACACTGTGAACCCATAATGAATTAAAAATTGGATGATTCGTTTTTTCTGACATTTGGATACTTTTTAAGATTTTTCAACCTTTTCTACAATAGAGACCTTGCATTAGATTTTTTTTACCACAAATTTATATAAAAATAAGTGAAAACAAACAATTGACTGAGTTAATTGTTGAAATACCATGTATAGACAGTGTTGACGACGCAATCGTTTGTTTTTTGACGACACGTAAGTGAAGAAAGGTATCCACTCTTAGATAGCCACGCATTCATAACTGAGATATTCCCATATAATACATACTATAAAATTTGCATCTAATTTGCACCCTCGTGGGTAAATAGTGCAGATGTTAACAAAAAAATGTTTCAAACAAAAGTTGTTTATTTTTTTATAAGGAATATTATTTACGTTTAAACTTTTGTTCTATCTCTAACGGCTTACAAGATGGATCTTACATCATTTATGAACGCTACGCCACTTTTTACGTCCTGAGCACTCTATAAAAATTTCAGCTGGATAACTGTTTTGTTTTTCTAGTTATCGTGTTGATAGACAGACGAACAGAACGACAGACAACCGGAAATGGACTAATTAGGTGATTTTATGAACACCAATACCAAAATTTTGTTCGTAGTATCAATATTTTTAAGCGTTACAAACTTGGGACTAAACTTAATATACTATGATATATATCATATATACATGGTATAATGAAAGAATAATTCATCTAAAGTACTTCATCTAAGCTATATTTTTTAATTAAAAAATCGGTAGTGACGTATTTACACCCGTGGAGGCTGTGAGCCAATCGGAAGAGCTGCAGCCGTTGAAAACAATAGACGATAGTAAAAAAATTTAAAATAAAAAAAGCAATAATAAGGTTGGCTAACCTGAAACTTTCAACTAGTTTTCGATTCATTTAGAGTAAAAAGATTTCAATTTAAAAAAAGAAAAACTTTCTTTTTTTCTGTATTTATTATTATTACATAACTGTCTCGAGGAAAAAACTTTTTATTCTAAATTGAAATTTTATGTGCATAGAATAGTTAAAACAAAATAAATTTTTTACCTACAAAATGACACAAAATCAATTTACTGATACACGTACTGATACACACTGTATATCGAAAAAGAATTTTCGATTGGTGTCAATAGAAGGTTGTTTGGTTCTTTTGTATTTTTGACGAAAAGAAAGTATTTTATTATTTCGGTTTGAATGAATGAATATTGAGAATAGTGGTAAGGCGTATTGAATAAAAAGACATTATATTGATACTTGTGAAATACTTAAAATACTCTACACAATTGAAGAATGTTGTACACTGAGCGGTATAAGAAGTGAGACAAAATACATTCAAAGGCCTATTAGTCTATTAACACCAGCCAAAAAAGTTGCATGTAAACGACGCCTTTGAATCTATATAAACAAAATCTAGCTAAAATGTTTGCGCACTTATAACAGTGCACTTCAATTTTATTAATCGGGTTGGTAAATCTCTTTATTTCACGAAAACTTGAACAAGCAAAGATTAACAGCTACTTTTCAGCTACTTTTTAGATGTTTAAAAAAGTTTTAATCACTTTCACACTCTCATGAAGTACGACGTTGTCGAGCGAGGAAATAAAATGTAAAGATAATACTTGCGATATCTCGTTTGTCTTCGACTTGCCTTGCCCGACTTCGTTAATAAAGCGACATTTTATACTCAAGTGAAGAAAACAAGAGTTATCCCAAACAAGTACAGGCGAGTATCATCTCCACATTAAAGTGATTACTTGTGTGGTTCAGTTGCTACTGTAATTTGTATATGTCACAGTAAAAGCTCTTAGTCGGTCAAAAGTACTTTTAACAACAAAACAGGCTACTTTTGACTATACAGGTTGCTTTATAGCTTTGCCTGACAATCAATGGTTAGTTAATTGTGCTTTTGACTGTAAATTTGCGGTCAAAAGTGGCCTTGACTGAGGTTTCTGGCCAAAACTAGTTTTGATCGCAAGTAGGGAACCGTCATGAATAACTCGTTATTTAATAACTCTGATCAAAACAACTCGATTATTATAGCTCCGGTAAAACCAACTTCGCACAAAAACAACCCGGTGCCAAAACAACTTCGGTTAAAACAACAACTGACGTTAACTCTGCGACTGCGTTCATTCACTAATCCACGGGTTGGCCATTCCTTAAAAGGAGACCGAGTTAGCATTTTTGACGCTTACTGCAACCTTATGGTTGCGTTCAATCCCTATTCCCCAGTTGACCATGCTTTTAAAAGGGTCGAGTTAGCGGGTTTTTTGGCTTTTTGGTGAACTCTGTGATTCCGTTCATTCACTGATCCACGGATTGGCTATGCCTTTAATAGGATTGAGTCAGCACGGGTCTGTGAGTTTTTTGGCATTTTTTTTACCGAGTTGTTCTGACTGGATTTTTTTTTTGGCACCGGGTTCTCTTTACCGGAGTTGTAATGATCGAGTTGTTTTGGTATCAGTTAGTTAAAACTATTTTTGACCTGCTTCATTAAGTCATATTATCTTTTTGACTGATTTTTCCAGTTAAAAGTACTTTTGACCGGATAAGATTTTTGACTGTAACATTGTTATTGTTTATCAAACATTGTTATTGTTTATCAAAAGTTTTCTTATAACGCGCAGAGAGCTACCGCTACTGCAGCTCGATGTCAGTCATAGCAATGAGATACTTTCGAAACAACACAAGAGAGAGGTGGTAAATGCTTCAATTCGGCAAACTTTGGCGAATGAACACAGCTAGGTGTATGAATTTGGAACCTGATAATTATTTATACTAAATTATTTGATTGTGAAAAACATTTGTTGTTTTTCATCTAAAACAATTGTATTTTTTCACTTTGATATTCCTCTTTGTATTGTTGCTGGTGTATTTGTAAAAAAAAAATATAATAAAATGATTTGGTGGGTAGCAATGCAAGAAGTAAAACCAATATAATACGTATATAAAGTATTGCATCACTAAACCCCAATATATAATACCAGCAGTAGTGTGTTTATCTATAATATAATACAATAGTTTTGCAATGATAAAAATGATCTATATGTATATAATGTTTTATATGATACGTATACATAATATTACATACATATATGTTATATAACACAATATATACATTATAGCAATTGTTCAATAAAATTGATATATTTATATTTGTCTTAAATACAGGAACCTTCATTTAAAATAGTTAAAGAGAATGAATGAATCCCTTGGCTAAGCGCGTGTACTTCGGATTTGTCTATTTCCTCAATTCAAAACGTTTTCCGTTTCAAATGAATGAAAGTTGGTATATTTTGCAATATTTTCACTATGAAATCTTTTGTAACTTTGTGTGTCTCAAACGAGTTTGTCCATTATCAAAAAGTAACGTAATTGAAAGTATAATTTTTATACCATGTATATATGAAATATACATAGTATATTAAGTTTCGTCCCAAGTTTGTAACGCTTAAAAATATTGATGCTACGAACAAAATTTTGGTATAGGTGTTCATAGAATCACCTAATTAATCCATTTCCGGCTGTCCGTCCGTCCGTCCGTCCGTCCGCCCGTCTGTGGACACGATAACTCAAAAACGAAAAAAGATATCGATCTGAAATTTTTACAGCGTACTCAGGACGTAAAAAGTCAGGTCAAGTTCGTAAATGAGCATCATAGGTCAATTGGGTCTTGGGTCCGTAGGACCCATCTTGTAAACCGTTAGAGATAAAACAAAAGTTTAAATGTAAAAAATGTTTCTTATCAAAAAATAAAAAACTTTTGTTTGAAACATTTTTTTGTAAACATCACTGTTTACCCACGAGGGCGTTAATTAGGTGCAAATTTTATAGTATGTATTAATATAGGAATATCAAAGTGAATATCTTTTGTTATTTACGTGACGTCAAAAAAACAAACGATTGCGCATCAACACTTGCGCATTATATGAGAATATCAGTTAAATATGTCAGATATGTATGTATGTGAAATGTGACAGAGTTATCAACACTGCCTATACATGGAATTTCAACAGTTAACTCAGTCAATTGTTTGTTTTCACTTGTAATTGGTGAGAAAAGCTTTTTTTCTTTTATTCGACACTTAACGTTGTACTATACTTGAATATCTCTATTCTTGGGTTATTTTACCGTGGTCAACTTTGAAAAAGAAGTACATTTTTATAGCACATGAGTTCAATTTAGGTGGTTAGATCTTTTAATTATGCTTTAAAAACTTTTATTTAGCAAAAATATAAATTCGAATAAATTAAATTGTACTATTAAGCTCAAAAACACACGTTGAATAACACAATATACATTATAGCAATATTTTTCAATAAAATTGATATACATATTTATATTTGTCTTAAATACAGAAACCTTCATTAAAAATATTAAAAGAGAATGGGTCCTGTGGATTGAGCACGTGTACTTCAAATTTGTGTATTTCCTTAATTCAAAACGTTTTCCGTTTCAAATAAATGAAATTGGGTATATTTTGCATTTTCACTAGGAAATCTTTTATAATTGTAACTTTGTATGTTTCAAACTCGTATGCCCTTGAAGCACTCCGAATCATCCTTGCTATTTTTAATTGAAATCGTCAAGTTTTTACAAACGGTCATGAATGAGATTCATAGAAATCATTATTTCTACATTTTACGACAGAAAAAGGTAATTGGTTTCCTTGCGCTTCCACAATAAAAAAACTAATATTTTTAACGTTCGAAAATGTTATCAAAGAATGTTTAGAAGATCAATCATAATGAAATCGTGAAATGTTAATTTTAGCTTATGTTAAGCTGATAAAAGGATTAAATAGATATTTATACCCATTAATCAATAACCTGGTATTAATACTAATAAAAAAGTATTGATAATCTAAATACACATAAAATATAAAGTAAGTAATTCACCACAAAAGCGAAATAAATTGTAGCTGTATACCACAATAATAAATACAATACAATTCATACATATACAGGCTGTCCAAAAAGGATATCCCCTCTGAATTTTAGAAGCTAATGACTGCAATAAAATGACCAAGACAAAAGTTGTAAGATTTCTCTAGCTATTCTAAGGATGTGACCTTGGATGTTAACTTAAACTTGCCCATGAAGGTCTTGGCCATGATTATTTATAAAGTTCTTGAATAGTTCCCACAGAACTTTGCATAGATTTAATGAAAAATCACTCTTAGTACTCCAGAACAAAAGTTCGATACGGAAAGTGACGTGAAAGCGTATGATTGTTACATTTATTTAGTTCTTTTAGTTTTTCAATGCAAAGTTATGAAAAACATTCAGTAATTTCAACCAAGGCCATTTTAAATAAAAAGCTTGATTTTTATTTATGTGAGGTTGGACTAAGTCTAAATCTAATCTGATAATTTTAGGGGGGGGGGGGGTTGAACAAAACCGTTGTGCACCCGACTAACTAAGGATGTATAAGCACGGCAGTGAAGACAAATATTTAAAAAAATTATTTTGTCTTGATGATGAATTATGTTATAAATTGACAATATAAGACAAAAAGTACGAAAAATAACGAAAATTTTGTTTAGTTTCTTAGCTTTCGATATTTTGAAAACCAAGGCAAATATCGAAAAATTTTATTCTTATTTTTCGTCTACATTCAATAAGGTTATAACAAAAATCAAAGTTGAAAATAAGGTACAAAAAAATTCGAACCTAAAACTTTGCCTTAGTGCACGTACTATCTATCTTAAGAATCTCATTTTCAAAAAATCGACTTGATCCTAAAATGATCTTCTTGGTCAATGTTAAGATCAAATCCGAAGCCACCATTAGATTAAACGAGCGAAATCATACAACTTTTGACTTGATTAACATTCTTTTGTCAGATATTATTTTCTAAAATTCAGAGGAGGTCTTGAACTTTTTGAACACGATGTATTTTTAATTTACAAACGTGCCATATTACAATATACTTGTCTGTATCACAGACACCACTCACTGTATACAGATAGATATACAATATATCTGTATATACAGACATATTACAAAGGAATATTTATTTCCAATAGATAGATTGTTATATCTATCATCGAATATATTGATTTGAATAATGTTGTAAACCAATAGATTATATTATATGGATATGGACGATACAGATGGTATTATATGACGTTGAATTTATTGGAACATTTTGAAATCATTTGTCACCACCATAGCAGTTTTAGTATTTTGAGTTAAAAATTATCAGCAAATACATTAAAAGATATATACGACATACTACCTAAGTAATATGGAAATTACCTTAGATATGATATAAGAGCCTAGCACTGTCATCAAAAAGTCGACTGCATATTGGTTATTTTATTTTTTATTGAAATTAATTAGGAATATGAATGAAGAACATCTGGTACCTGGAGAGATTGAGTTTACGCTGTTAACTTGTGAGCACTCCCGTAAAAAGCTGCGAAAATTGCTGATTTTAAAATCATTAAAATCAAAGATAATGTTTTAAAAATCAATTTTCATGATCTTTTAGTAATATAAATGATTGTCAGACAATTTTGCCGGTGCTAACATCAGACCAAATATTATTCTAACAATTTACTACAAAAAATTCAAATCATTTTATTATGGTTGCAATTTTAATATGATTTATTTTATAATAAAAAATAATAATAATTCCTTTTCTGGGGCGTATCCTACGTTAATTAACGCAACCGCTCTCAAATTCAAGAAGAACTTCAGCCCTACCTAAATTCAATAAGGAAAAAAAAACAAGCAAATTATCTTTAAGTTAGCCGTCTTAAAATAAACTATCAAAAACGTTGTCCGCTTTAGTACAAGACAAGTGAATTTGAAATAATGGGAACAATTTGAAATTATTTGTCACAGAACAACCAAAAAACTAGCTGTGGCAAGAATTACGCCTAAAATATTAGAATATTAGATCTCAATGAAAAATTTTATATGTGTAAGAAATTTTGATATGTTATACTTTATCGGTTCAAAGAAAAAGGTTCAAAAATGGACAGATTAGCAAAACTGGAATTTTTTTGTTTACCATTCTGACGAGTTTCGGAAGTATTTTTATATATTTAAGTCTTTTTTGGTATGTTTTTTATACTTAGATGAATTCGCCTAGTCCCAAAGTTTCAATTTGAATATCAATGTTAATATAAAAAAATTTTGATAATAATTCAGACAATCTTTAAAATAATTGAATGGCTACTTGCCTAGAAATAAAAATCATTCATTTGAAAACAAAAATTCCAAAGAAATATAATAGATCTACTCAAATAAGTTCTACTTGAAATAAACCATCTTGATTTTTGAGATTGGAAAATTTCGATTCCTTTTTTCTATTTACATTGAAGTCTTTATCTATTTTAATCGGAAGAGTTTTGGATTTAGTCGTTTGAAGATCATCGGTTCCTTCGCAAAACACTGCAGGGATATAATAAATATAAAGGAACTGTGACTCATCAAAGACCGTAGCCAGCCATAGGATTTGATGTGATCTTCCCCTCAATTTCTGCAAATACAAAAATGTTCCTATGGATTTAATTTATTTCATAGTGGGTAGAGGAACCACCTACCGACACAATATCTAGCTGCGACCATGAACGTTTCCATAATAAACTTCTTTAACAAAATATGACAATTTTCGAGCAGCTAATAGTTTTTAATTTTGTTTTTGTACCAGCTTCATTTATTATTACCCAAAATGTACAACGGGATGAACTAAGTGAACTTTTACACTATAGTCTACACTATGTACAGTGCCAGCCAATGATAGTTGTAAGCACTTTGAGATAACAAATGAAATTGTCAAATATTTCTCTCAATTCCCAAAACACAATATAACATACATACACACATATATTGTGTTATTAAATGCAGTGAACAGTTAGCATTCAATGAATTATATTATATAGCTGCTGCTTTATTAATGATTCTATATGTATGTATACTAAAAGGGATAGTTAGTTTTTAAGGGGTACAGCTTAGGGTTGGGGGTGTTTTATCTATTTTATGTTTATAGGGTACGAGAGGGTGAGATATCTAGGAATAGAGAGAAATTATTATTGTTTATGTAGATGAATGATGATGATGATTATTTTGATGAAAATGAGCATATGTATACAGGATGTATAAAAATATTATTTGATGGTTTTGGTTCTGACAGCTACCACCAGACTAGAAACTATCGCTAAATTTTTTTATCAATGAAATTTTTATGAAAAAATTTCTACATTGAATTGAAAAGACATCAAGTATCAGTTAATGTATAGGCCTTCATATCTAAAATTCATATCGATTCTCTGTACGGTTTATGAGAAATGTGCACTTTTTTGGGTAAAAACACTGACTTTGATAGTTAGTTTCTCATAAACCATAAAGAGAATCGATATGAATTTTTTTCATAAAAAACGTATAAAAGGATCAATTCATAAATGAAATTTGAAATGTTTGGTATCATTTTTATTCTTACGGTATTGAAATATCTTAAATATTTTTAGTTTAAAATCATTCGTTTTTAAAAATTTAAGAATCATCCTTTTTGTGATAAAAAAGCAAAAATAGTTTCTTTACCTAAGATTCTGACAGACACCCCGGATTTGCTTACTTCATTTATTTTAATATTAGAAACGGGAACTTTTTTATCATAACCAGGACAAAAACCGACTGCAACAGCAAAGCTGAGAGGAGTTTGAAGAAATTCCAGATACTTTTTGATGCGCCTCATGATAGACAGCAAAAAAGAATTTCTTCCGTCCGAAACAATCTAGGGAATACATATTTATTAACCAATTCTGTTTGTCTGACTGTGGTAGCGCAACTACCAACCTAATTAAAAGAATTCGATAAGTATAGTTTTACGATTGATTTTTCCTTGCGCCTCAATTCAAATGAAAGAATCATTCATCTAAAGTATATTTAAGTAATTTTTTTTAAATTGATAATTCTATTTTTTATTATTTATTGAAAAAAAAAAAAAGATTTGTGATTGGTTGTGACGTAATTATACCCGTTGCGGCTGTGAGCCACTCGGAATCACGCTAAATTCACATTTTTGGGCTTGTTTCTATGGAAAATTAATATATATTGAAAGCAAGTGGAGAGACAAACCATTTATCATTCTGCATGTTATTTTATCTTTTCACCGTGCGATAGAATTACTAAAGGTATGTTGAGTGTTGACGTCATTGGCGATTGCATTTATAGTTTAGAAAAACCATTTTCAACTGTAAAATTAAATAAAAAATCAAGTTTAAACATAATTTGTTTAAATTTTTCTTAGTTACTTTTAGTAAACTTTCGAAAAGTAAATAAAATTAAAAAATATGTAACTTTTCTATTTGATCTACTATTGAAAAAACTAATTGCCTCATTTTAAAGGGCCCTTTCTTGTTCTAATATGCAATAACATTTTTATGAACTGTATACATCATACATCCATGCCTCTATTTAGTTTATAGGAGTACAATATCAATCCCATTTCTAGTTTATGATTGAACTGTATAACAAACATAACTTGCATGAGTTATTTTATGATAGATATCTATTATTATTTGAAAATTGATTGATTGGATATTATTGTTAATTAGTTTTGATGAATATTTTATTTCATCAATTTCATTTATTAAATTTCTAACACTGTGAACATGTGATGATTAGAATTTCAAATATCAAAACCACACTTTTAATTCTAGACAAATATAATTAATCATTTCTGTATTTAATAGTGTATGTATGATATCGTAGAGTATCGCTTGATTTAACATATGACGAAAACTTTTACTCAATGGTCTGTATCTGAAATTATAATTTTAGAAAAGAAAACACAAGGGAATTAATTAATTCTATATGTCTGGTTTAACCCCTTGAAAAAGAAAAGGAAAAATAATCGAGCAGCTTAGAATTTTACTGATTTAGCTTTCGATATTTTTATCTATGTTTCAAGAAAATTTGCTCATCCCTTATAAGATTATCACTGCTTTTCTAGTTGTTACCGGATAGCAACTCTCTTTTCAGTCGAATATTAATAGGCTTTTGTCCACTAAGAATCAGTTGGATAAAAGTTTCTAGTGAATCATGATATATAGATTATAAAAACACATTATTTTTTATAAAGATTAAGATTTATTTATATTTAAAAAAAAATAATTTTAGTAAATTTATGCTCCCGGTCATGTGACTACAAACATCAATCAGATATATCGTGAAGTAATTACGTCACGCCATATGAAGCGCTATATAAAAAACATTACATTTTAAGAGGTTACTTGGTCACAACTTCATATATCTTAAATGATTGTATGCAAAGCGTATAACAAAAATATTTGTATGACAATTCGTGATGTCATTCAAGATACTCTATGCCATGATACCATGATACTCTACACTGTTTTCGAAATAAATTTGACTTGATTTTTGAAAATACAAAATACATAATGTAAAAAGTATTTTTTTTAAATAATACTTTTTTTGGTGTAAATCAGATGCTAATGTAACGTATAAACCAATTTTAGGATAAAAGTCTATAACAACTATATGTATTGTAGAATCGAGAAGACAAAGCCTGTATTAATAACAAATAAGTACATTTGACCTACATACCACATTATTTTTGATTAAAGTATAATTTAATGCTTTATAATATGGCTTTAATGGTTTATTTAGAATTATTATATTTTTTTCTACAATATAATATTTTATATTTAAGAATATCGCAATGTATATGAAAGTGATCTGAGAATCTACCCATCATCAAAAATCTTTTCACATACTCTCTAGTGTCATAAAGTCATTATTTTCTAAATTATAATATATTTTTATAACTAGAAAAATATTATAATTTACAGGGTGTAACAGACTTAAAACAATTTGGGCGGTGGTTAATTTTTCCTCGACTTAAATAGGTTGCTTACATTATATTTTCTTTGTGTGTAAAAACGAGAAAGCTAAGCTAATAGTAAATAATTCAAAATCATTTACAGTTTTAAGGGGTCTATTCAGTCTAAAACGATCAATTTTTTTTGCATTTTTGTATTACTTAAAATGCTTAGAAATTTGTAGAAAAACAAGTGAAAACAAACAATTAACGGAGTTAATTGTTGAAATACCAGGTATAGACAGTGTGTTGATTACTATGTCGCATTACACATACATACATGTCACACATACATAACTGATATTCCCATATAATACATACTATACAATTTGCGCTCTCACGAGTAAACAGTGTTGTTTACGAAAAAAATGTTTGAGACAAAAGTTATTTATTTTTTTATAAAGAACATTTTTTGTACTAAATCTGAAAGCTGTAATTTTATTCTATCTCTAACGGTTTACAAGACCCAATTGACCTATGTTGCTCATTTGCTCACGAACTCGACCTCACTTTTTACGTCCTCGGCACGCTTTAAAAATTTCAACTTGATATCTGTTTTCGTTTTTGAGTTATCGTGGTGACAGACAGACAGGCGACAGACAGACAACCGGAAAGGGACAACTTAGGTGATTATGAACACCTATACCAAAATTTTGTTCATAGTATCAATATTTTTAAACGTTACTATAAACTTGGGACTAAACTTAGTATACCTTGGTATATTTCATATACATGGTATAAAAGCTACAAAACAAAAACTTGTGAGACAGGAAGAAGCTTGTAAGGAATTATTTGATTTATTATATTTATTATATGGTCGAAATGTGATTTTACAAAACAGTTCCCACGGTTCCGAAAAAGCTATTTGATCTATCAACTTTAATCTTTATGAAACTTGTTGAGAAACTCCATTCGCATCCTATTTTAGATCTATCACCGTCAACGTGTTAATACGTGTTTTTAATACACTTTTATGTTGCATTCTGTATTCATATAAACTGAATGGGAAACACATTATAACATAACATTATAAGATATATTCAGAAGATGTTAGAAAAATTTTATAACAGGAAATGAATCTTTGAATGAAGATGAAGCTTGAAAAAAAAATTATAATAATGTTGTCATATTGAATGATTGTCAACTCGACAGTGTTAACTGAAAAATCATGTTTACACATCAAGGGATTTCATCTCAACGAATACGAAATTCTAATAAAATATTCTCTTTCTTGTCTTCGCTGCCATCTTCAATACTGTATAAATTTCATACTAGATTTTATACTCGCGACTTCGCTGCGTGTACATAGAAATCATAAGTTTAATTTTCCTACATTTTTTTATAATAAAAAAATGTTCTAAGGCCTAGTAGCTCAGTTGGTTAAAGCGCAACCAATTTCGTTCGCAGTGTGCCCAGGGTAGCGAGTTCGATTCTCGCCGTCACAACAAAAATTAATTTAATTTATAGTTGTGATGGGCTGATGTAATACAAACAATATGCATGAAGGAGGTGCACTCAGCCTCTGAAAATTATTGGAAGCTGATAAATAAATCAGCGGAAAAGGTGGTAAAATACATATATGGTATCACAATGGGCTCTATAGCTTAAATGTGTCCTTCATGGACAGCCAATATAACCTAGCCCAACCATCAAAATAATAGAATATAGTTTACGATACCATACTAGCCTGAAAGTCGCTTTTAAACTATTGAAAACAGATTCTATTAAATTCGAAAATTTTCGATACCCTGACATACGAGAAAGTATAAAATTTAGGAGCACAAAAATATGTTACAAGAATTCTAAATAGACAGTCCACATTTGCTAGTTTAGTTTTTGAGTTACGCAAGAGACTGCAAATTTTCGTTATTGCAAACATACAAAGAATTTCAAAAGGAAAACGACTTGGTGATACAACAGTATTTAATAAAAATATTTCGTGAGAAATCGATTTTTTTTCCGAAATGAAAAGTAGCGAAATATACCGTGCTACGACGCTTTAATTATTCGTGAGGCAAAACGCATCAATTAGCTTGTACCTATTGACGTCAATAAAAAAACGGATAAACAAACAAATAAACAAAAACTTTTACATATATAATATTAGCATACATATGACGACACAACCTTTCAAAGCAAAAAAAAAAAAATACAAACTTCACAAAAATTTATTATACACACGATAGTTAAATAATTGTAAAATTTAGAATAATGTGTGTGTATATGCTTAGAATATACTTATATTTTATGGTACACAATGGAAATTATTTTGTTTACTTAGTTTGTTTTGGGCTTTTGTGCTTTTGTGGTCGGCATAATGTCTTATTGTGCGTGAATATAAACAACCATATTTGCAAAAAATTTTCTAATATATACAAACAAGAAATTTTCTAATGTATACACGTTACGAAATACGTGACAGTTGCGAAAAGAATACCTAAAGGGTGTCAGCAACGAGAAATTCAATTGATATTCCTTTTTAAGTTATGAATTCATTTTGATCCTTAATTTGTGTAACTCTTATCGATAAATAGACTCACGGTCTAAAAATGTACCGCCTAGGAAAAAACAAGCTAGAGAAATAATATTAAGATTTATTTTGTTCATTATGAAATTTGTATATCATATCTGTAATAAAGTTGCCTAAACATGAAAATAAAGTAAATTACTCAGTGCCTGTTCGAGTCAACTTAGTAAGCAAAAACCATTAAAAAGTTAAATACCAAAGGTTTCCTAAATAAAAATTGAATTGACGTGTTAACAAAAATTAATTAAAATCACATCAAATTATCTTTTAGCGATTGAAGTTAAACAGTAAAATTTATAACGAATCTTATCTGATCTATCTTGAAGGTGATTTATCCTGAAAAAAAATTCAACTACTATTTATTTATAGAACACACGATAAATATTTTGATTTAAGATAATTATAATCATTTTACAAACTTTTACAAATAAATGGGAGAGTGCTGTGCCTTGAATCGTAATTTATATTTGTTTTCCTTAAGCGTCCAATATCAGCTAGAAATAATTATTGCAGTGCCTGGAGTATTCTAGACGCTGTAAGGACCCACATGCAAGCCATAATTGATTCGTATAGACAATGAATTTTTATGTTATTGGGCGTAGATTATGAATTCTTTGGTCCCATGTTCGAATTTTCTAAGCTAAATATGTTAATAGCTCAAAAAAAGGCCAACCAGGGAACCGAAAAAACCCCGTAATTTACGCCACAAATGGGTCTTAAATTATAACTTTTGACCTAAATTTTGACCCAAAAAACATTTTCTTCTAATCTTCTTAAAATAAAAAGACAAATTTGAAAACTCGCACCCGTAAAAATTTAACAAGATCTACTCCTTACCAAAGTAGTTTTCTCACTTCCAAAGAATTCTTTAACTTTGGAAGAGTGTTATAAATTTTTTTTTCCACCCAATATCAACGTCTTTGTCTTTTCTTTCATTTGAGCCCCGTTTAGCTAATTGTGATGAGTTCGTTTAAAAGTTACAACAAATTGAGTCAAGCGCCCACATTTTTTTATATATAAAGTTTTTCGTATTTAGAATAAATCTATTAGATTTAGGTAAATATTATCTTAAAAGTTAAATTTGACATACTCTTAAGAAAACTATCAAAGATTAGCAAAAAGGACGACTGTAATATTTCGAGGGTAGGCTATTTTTTATAACTTTTAGCATGTTGTTCCTTTGATCAAATATGTATTCTCTTATTCTGTATGATTTCCGAAGTAAAAACATCTATTTATCTCACTATCAGTACATGATCACCAAGGTACAACAATTTTCTTGGTATTATCAACAAAATAGCAAATAATATACCCAACTCAACCCCTGAAACCATCAAAAACAGTAACAAACAAAAACTACTATAGTACTTTAGATAATAATCTATATATGGATATTTTTCAAAAATTATGTATATAATACATAAAAATAATGCCCCAATTTTACTTTGCTGCTTATATCGTAAAATCGGCTGCCAAACCTATTATATTTTTGTAAAATATGTTGTCATATAATACAAATAGTCAACATTAATGTAATGCGTTCCATTATTAAAATGTGTCGAATGGATATCGAATGGATGAATGATTTTTAGCAGCTATACGTAGTACGTACACAAAACAAGACCTTACACAAAAACCACCACATCTAATTTTGTTAAAATATAATATACATAAACCAGGAGTAAAGTAGATGTGATGTGTGCGTGGGGGTTGAAAAAGAATAATTTTACATTTAAAGCAATCTTATTATGCATGGTATAGTTTCGATTTAACATATTTAACCCCAAGTATGTACACTATTATATAGTTTTTTGGGTAATATAACCAAGCATATAAAACTCGGTATATACAGGGTGGGTTTATGTTTTTATGTGAAAATATTTTCTCTAAAAACAATTTCTTTTCAAAGACAATACTTCAAATGTAAAAATTATATTAAATTCGTTATTTATAAAAATAGGACGAACTAGGGAACCTGGGAAACTACTAAATGTCTTTAAACCCAATTTAGGTGAGCGCGAGTAAAGAATTGCTTTACACTTTTTGGTTTATAAAAATTTGCTTTCTATCAAATTGTGTTTAAAAACACGTTTTCCTCAAATTTTCTTGAAGATTCGAAAATCATTTGAGCTTCCACACTTTATAATATTCTGCCACTATAATTATGATTCTGATTAAGTAATCAAAATTTTTATTGAAAACCTTAAGGTTGATGGGACAGTACACTGCAATTTTTACAGTGCACTTGTCTATTGACTCTGCCCTGCTTGGCGAACGAAAATTCTTGTGAATTTTTAAACTTTTTATTAATTATGATATTAAAAAGACTCTTCGTCAGACTATTTCTTTTTGAAATTTTAACGTAGTGTTAATTTATAAGTAAAAGCAGTTACTTTTTTACTTGTTAAGGGAGTTGGGTCACACAAGCAAAATATTAAGAAATATTCAAAACTTGGGTAAGTAATTAAAAGCATAATGCACATGCTGTTAAAATTTGAAAACAATTCAAGTCACGCCCAACATGAGATAATAGCAATAAAAATGACATTTTGAATACACGTGGCAAGGGAGAAGCGTTCGAACATTTTCGCGCGTTCGGAGCGAAGAAAAAACTAATATATTTTGACAAAAAAAACTAATGTTTAAAAGAATATTATATTTCGAATCATTAAAAAAAAACTGAAAATTTTTTACCATTTAGTTTCCCTAAAATATTACATTAAATATTATGTTTGGAGTATTATATTTAATGGAGGTGATGTATGTGTGTATCTCTCTTAGTATATATGTGCCGTCATTCCTTGTATTGTGTTCGATAGTAGTAGTCACACTACAGTGTCAGTAAAAAAACTTGGTTGTAACCTATAGTTGTGTGTATATGTGTAGCATGCGTAATAAGCCAATAATTTTTGACAGCAGTGCTACGAAAGAACTACCTTAATCTATATACAAGGTGGAGTAACATTCTCGAAAATATATACGATCATTCAACATTTGCTATTCACAACATTTTAAAATTACAATTTTTATGATTAATTAGCTGAAAAAATGAGTTCCCAATTAATAATATATGTTTCAGATTTTTATCTGGGGATTGGCTCAATGTTCGAACAACCTTAAAGTAAAATCTTTACTCCGTGAAAATGAACACACTGTACAACACCATGCATATACAAAACCCTTAAAATGTATGTCTATGCTTGGAGCATTAATTTATGTTAGAAACGAGGGTGTGTGTACTACATAATAGAAAAAAATATGGGTCGTAAACAGTAATTTTAATAGAGTATAGTTTGATAATAAAATTTTCGTTGTCTCAACATTTTAGTTTTCTCATCACTAGTTTTTACGTGTAAGTTGATTCAAAAATATTTTGTATTACCCATTCAATAGAAACCCTCCAACCCTAAGGAATACTAATTTGATTCTGAAAGAAAAATAAATGTATCAGATGTGTTAATTACGAGTCTGTTTCATTGAATTTTCGCTAAAGGTGTCTTTAAATGTAGATGTGGAAAGTTTTCGAGCCTCTGAAAGCAAATTTTCTTAATTTTGGGTATGATTGATATCAAATTTGTCATATTATAATACGAAGAGATTCAAAGATTATTGTCCGTCTCTTTCTTGCGGTACTCAACGATGACGTCACTATTAAAGTTTCTTTTTCTTTGTTTAATTAGGAGTTTTTACGTTTAATAACAAACTTCATTTTTCTGTCCGATCAGTTGAGAATTCTTCACCTGAAATTATAAATAAAATTTAATCATCACCCCAATTCAAAAAATTAAAAATAAGGATGAAAATTGTACCCTAAAATGTATTTGTTTCCTTAAAATAAAAATATCTTTGAAATTACATTATATCTAAGACAAGGAACTGGATTCGACAGTCTAAACCAGTTATAATATCCATTTTGATTTCTAAGAGTTTTATTGAGTATCGTTTCCGTGTTTAACGGATTTGTTAAGCATGGAAACGAAACTGAATAAACCTCTTGCGAAGTTAAAAAGGCGATTATAACTGATTTAGCCTGTCAAATTCTGTTTCTTGTCTTACATATAATGTAATTTCATAGATATTTTTATAATATGAACTTTCGCCTGTCTACAAAAATATTAATTTCTATATACGCTCACGCGTTTGAAGATATTTTCTTTCGTCTATCAAATACTAACGTCTTAAGATCGAAAAAACATCTTTGCTTTCCCAAATTCTCTTCCAAAATCCTCCTGTAGAAATGAAATAAAAAGCAATAAGTAGTTTTATTTAATTTCACATATTATCATCAAAAAAATAACGCAAAGTAATTATATTCTTGAAAGTTGTGTAAAAAATAGTTAAGTAAAATTCATAATTGTTGCAAACATAATGATTTTCATTTGGAAAATTATACAACTTACTTATTTAATGTTTCTATTATATTTGTACAGTAAAAGTCAAATATAAAGTCGTTTAAATATTATTGTGATTCTTTCGTGTATGTGTATGTCTTCTAATCAACGTTTAATACCTTTTAAAGTATTAAGGAAAGAAAAATGATAGTGTCCTAAAAAATGGCAAATATTTTCCACGTTTGTCATCATTGTACCTTGGTATATATATGTTATGATTATTATTTCAGAATTTCCTACTTCTTTGTATAGTATTCGTTCAACCGATTTATTTTCCTTAAAAGTTTTGTGTAATTTTTACGATGGTTACTATAGTTTAATTAGAAACAACATTATTGTTGCCTTTTACTGGATTGTGGGATTATACCTTCATTCTTCCCGGGAAACACATGTTTCAAATAATAATAATCATAATAATATCAATAATATTGCTAAGTGTGTTTGTATACCTACAGATTCATTCAAAAAAATTAAACCTAACTGTACATGAATAAATATCAATTAATATTATTTTAAAAAACAATACCGTATTCCGTTACACGTACATCGATTCTAGGGCTGCCAAATCACCCATATTGGATCGGGTCGCCGATTTTCAATTTGTGTCTCGAGACTCCGGTTTTTGAAAAATATGTCCAGAAAAAAACTGCATAAGTTGTGTATTTATTGCTATGGAATATAAATTAATTAGATAATACATATAAGCAAAAGGCTTTTTATTTTTTATCACAATCCGTCAAAGACGCCGAAATAAGAAGAAGGCTAAAAGAAAAAAAACAAACAGATGGTCTTCGGAATTCTGAAATTTTGCTTTTGCAGCCCTAATCGTTCCATGTTCCTAGTTATCTAGAGCACCTTTTATATTTTTTAAATAAGCTGACACGTTTTGAGTTAATCATAACACAAACTGTCTCATTTTTTATGAATTCAATAGTGTACAGTGAATGTACTACAAACCGTATGTTTCTCGAAATTATTGATTCAAACTCTCCGAATTGACTAGCATAGAAGAAAATACATTTCACTGACAACAATATTCTAAGTATAAAACATATAAAACAAACAGACTCAAGAAAAAGTCTTGCTATGCTACTAAACGACTGATAGATAGATAGACTTCTGAAATGTGAGTAAACTTGAAGAGAGAGTGTAGTAAAAATACAGAGTTCATATAAAATTAGTTTTTTATTATCCCCGAAAATACTATAAAAATTGTCTATATAAATTTATACAGGATAAGGCAGTCAAGTGTGCGATTTTTAAAACACTTAAAAATTAATTTTCCGTCAATTTTCCCAATTATATATATATATATTTTTTTTTTTTAAATAATTAAAATACATAAAAAAGCGTTGCAGAAAATTACGTAAATTGTATTTTAAAGTTAATAGAAAGTTGTATTTTTAAGTAAATTAATTAAATTATATTTTTAACAACTTAAGTAAGTACGTGCTCCAAAGGCAAGTTTAGACTTGTGGTTGAAATTATTTGTACCTTATTTTCAACTTTAATGATAGAATGTAGACGAAAAATCGGAATAAAATTTTTCGATATCTGCCTTGGTTTTCGAAATATCGAAAACTTTCTAAATTTTCAACTTACAGTATTTTGAAAATTACTCCAGATATCGAAAAATTTTACTCTTACTTTTCCTCTTATATTTTCATGTTATAACATAATTCACCATCGAAATTGAAAAATAGTTTTGAAAAGTTTTTTTAAATTTGTATCCTCATTACCGGCTCATACATCCTCAATTATTCGGGCACAACTTTTTTTTTGTTTTCAATAGTTTATTAAGGTTTTAACTATACTTTAAATAGTTTTTTTTTAATTTTCTCCTATTAATTTTGAAAACTCTATGAAAACATATCGTCCATTTATGCTTACTTCTGAAGTTATTTATTTATTTAACCCCCCCCCCCCCACCTAAAATTTTCAGAATTGATTTATATTTAATCCAACTTTATTTAAAAAATATCCTGGCACTCGTACACCCTTAATTTGTTAAATTACATAAAATAGCATTCAAAAAACTTAATAAATGTAATTGAGTAGCACAATAAATGTCCTTTCAGATGTACACACTACACATTCTTCCAGGCAAACATGTTATTCATCATATTCTACAGGATTTGAACCACCTTTGCAAGTTCTGTTCTTTCAGGGCTTTAACTGTATAGTTTATCGATTATCCTAATACAGCTTTTCCCTTCCGATACTCTCCTTTTTAGGTAATTTTAGAAAACAGAGTTGTTAGATACGACTAATTAATAACTTAATTAACTATAACTTAACTATATAAAAATGCAATTTACAATTCTCTTAAAATATAATTTATGTTACTTTCATAAATGCTTTTTTTGTGTATTTAAAGATGGTAAACAAAAAATATTTTGGAAAAATATATAGATTTTTGATTTACAACGTTTTCATAATCGCACACCCCTCTGTTACCATTTACATGTATGTAATACGTCCGTATATACAACATAAATTGTATGTAATATTTTATTAAAAGCACCAAAAAATATATTTATTATACGACTTGAAAGTCAAACAAAAAACAAAAAAAATAAAATAAAATAAAATGACAAAAAGCTTTTTTATTTAAAAATATTATTTCATATTTTATTTACTTGAAAATCGATTTTCTTCAAATAATATACTTTTTATTCTTATTTATATGCAAAATTTTAAAGTAATAAAAGTTTAAGACATTTTTTAAATATAGACATTTGAATTCAAAATTATAAAGAATATTGATCATTTTTGTTATTAAAAAAAACTTTGTTCAACTTCACTGTTCTGTCTTTCTCTTTGGGTTGGCAATCAATTTTGTCAAATATTTTGAATGCTGTGATTTTGTATGATGATATTTGTTTGAATACAGCTGAAATTGTCCTGCAATGAAGAAAGGTAGCATACCATGCCTTATTAACGTTTGTAATCTGTGAATTCTTTTGTATATTTTATTACTTTGAAATATATTCTTATATTTAGGTTTTGGCGAAGTTCAATATTACTTGTGATAAAGAATTTAAATAAAATTCAAAAATTGATTATTATCTTTTAATTAACAGCCCAATTCGTCTAAAGTAAATTTTTAATTTAATTGTAATTAAATAAAATATCAGACGAATACAAATAGAACAAGTTAATCATGTCCCAACTCCACATTTGCAAACATAATGCCATGTCACAAACACACATATTTGCATTCCATCTGATCAGAGTTTCTTAAGCAATTTCAAAACTTTCACAAATGCACAAATTTTCAGAATTTTATACAGCTCTTCACAGGAAAATTTAAAAGTTAGATAAAATTATTATTGAAAATAAACATTTTCTAGTTTTCAGGAATAGGAAACAAGATAAGGGTAGTGACCATAATTGAAAAAATCTGATTTTCTTGAAATCATGTGTAACGTGATCGAATTCTAGGCATATTAGTTTGCATAACAATCAAAAGAAGTACCTATCCTTTTATGGCTTTAGTTTTCGTCCATGAAATGTGATACATTTTCGAGTTAACATAGTAAAAGCATTTTCAATCAACTACTTACATATAAAAAGGGTTCAATAAAGTTTCAGATAAACATTCATGCAAATCAATAATAAATAGATAATGAAAATACAAAGATAGTTCTTAGCTATCTTCAAAAAAAGCGATAAGGTCTAAACGAATTTCCAGCAAAATACGCATTTTGCAGTTTAATTAAGTTCGGTCCCTCAATCTTTGATTTTCTTCGTCAGAATATGACATAGAAAAAAATTATTTGTGCTAAAAATTCAGCTACACCTACAAAGGTAGGACAGTACTGTCAAAGGTCTTTGATTGAGCTTCCAAAACAAATGAATGTAAACCTGAAAAAGGACACAGGGACATCCCAGAAAATTGTGAAACCGACGAGAAATGGCACAAGGCTATCGGACAAAATAATAGGTAGGCATCCGGGTGTTTCCTTAGTCAACTAAAAGCTACTCCTGTACGAATCTTAAGAAAAGTCAATCTTTGGTGGAGGGAGGAATGCACTTGTGATACTCTGAAGACAGATATAGTTGGAATTAAATCTTAGGCGTTCCAAAATTCTTATCTCGCTTTAAAAGGTCTCTATAACCAAAATCGTTTTAGCTATTATAGGACACTGGCTAGGCGGCAGGCACGCTGAACGACAAGATGAAAGAGTGCATCACAATTATTGCAAGGGCTGTCGCAGTGGGGAGGAAGAGGAAATGATGTCTCATCTTCTTTGCCCCTGTCTAACTCTTGCTATGAGGAGATGGATTCATTTGAGTCAGTATTTCTTTGACGACCTCACCGACCTGTGTGTTGCTCCGAATGGTTCATGGAGTAGTTCATGGAAGAGTGCTATGGTCTAACAACCTACGCTACTCTAACCTAACCTAACCTATCTACACTTCTACGGAGAATTTTTCTTCTTCATTTTTTCTTCTCCCTCGTGTGCAAACTGCCCTCAATTTTGAATACATTTTACCACGGGCGTGTCGTTTCTACATTCTTACACAAGTTTTCAACAAAACTTTTAAAACCCCTTCAATTTCAACGAAATACAATAGAATTATATATTTTTGTGACGATCTCGGTCTCAAAATTAAATCATTCCATAACAATTTAAAATCAGAAATTCTAGACACTCTCCATAAATTATAAATACATTATTATTCGTGTATTTATTAAATATAATATCATATATAAAATGAGTCATCATAGTGTTTCCATACACATATGATACTTTCCATACTTATAAAAACTTTAACGATTATAATAATAACGATATTATAACTTAGTTATATCGTTTAAACAGTTAACGAACGAACGAACAACACTAACTGGTTAGTTTGGTGTTGGGTGTCTGTCTGCTTGCCTCTGTTTAATAACAAATACATTTTAATCAAATATAATAACTATTAAAATAATAACAATAATAAAAAAGTGCTTAAAAAATGTATACCGTATTCATCAAAATATTATTGTACATTAAAAGTAGATACTACAGTCATTTAAAACAGAATATTCGACCAATCTCTCACTTCTTAGTATAATTCAATAAATAGTTAACAAGTTTACACCTCTAACGTAAGCCCAATCTACAAAAATATGATCTTTCCCAGGAAACATCGATTGCAAAGATCTCCAAAACTGTTTGGTATAAAATATAAAATCACAAACAATAAAAAATTAGGAGAAGTCACATTCAAATATTTTTTCCCTTCAGCCTTAAAAACAGTTTTCATTTTTCACAATTCAAAGTTTATAATATTAAAAATAGGCCTTTGCCCTGATATCGATTTCAATGTATCTTTTGTTAAAATTTAAAAATGCGTGAGAATAGATAATGACAAGATCTAAATAAAAATTGATAAACATGATATAAAGCAATTAAATAATTTTTTCTATCTTTTCCTTGCAAAACAACTTTTGATATGTAATTTCTATAGCAGTCGTTATTTATGACGTCACTACGTGCTATTGTTCTCTCTGTCTATTTGTACATTTAAATTCATTATTATTTTATAGTTTTGGATGTTATCCAAAAATTGATTTCACATGTTTTAAATCGATAACGAACGTCGATTGAGGCAATACAAAAATTTTAGGACAAAGGTCTATTAAGTTTAATAACAGTATATCGACAGATATTATTTTTAGTTATCTGTAAACATTTTTAGATGATGTATCCAACTCGGTAACATTAAAAGTAAATTTTTCTGCAGCAAGAATCTAAAAAATCTAAAAATTTTAAACTAAATTCTTGAATTTCACAATATTTCTTAGAATCGTCTTAAACAGCCAACAACAAATTTAAGTCTTTAGAAAGAATTTCACGCTCGGCCATACAACCATTTTTTTTATACTTTTGGGGACGTGTACAACTTCAGTTTTACTAGGCAGAAAATTCCAAAATTTTTAGATTGAGCTCTCTTTATGATGGAAACTTTTTTTATTGAATTATACACATCAAACTCTACAGTTTATACCTTGTAGACAATAAACCAAAACTTTACCCTGTCTCCAAAAAGGGAGAAGTGATCAAGATGAATATACTAAAACTGCTACGAGACAATTATCGTGAAACAATAATTGTTCACGTCCCAAAGAAATACCCGTAATACCGATAGGAGAGTACAGTTCTCGGTCGTTTATCCTGAATGAGCACGATTATAATGGTATAATAATATTTATATATATGATGTAAATATTTTTGTGTATTGTGAGACTAATTATTTGATTTAAATAACAGCAATAAAATTTAAAAACATAAAAAAGAGAGTAAATCAACTAAAAAAGTCGTTAAATCTGTGTCTATAAATATAAATAATAATCATATTTTTTATTATAGCTATTTTATTAGCTAATCATTATACTTTTAACATTAATATATAAACAAACAAAAAACAATTAAACCATACGATCGCTTTTACGAAAAAACGAACGAATATAAAACCAATCTACATGTGCAACCCGAGTTTTTCGGGATGATTCATACCACAATACACATATTATATAAACTTCATTGATATAGTTACGATAATAGTACGATGATTCATAACAAAAAGAATTTACTAGTAACCTTAAACGGGTTATATATGGATAAAGTTTTATTTGCTTTAAATTTGTTTGTTCTACGACTTTCTTCGTGTCTAATTAGATCATTAAAAGTGTTTTTCAAATAAATAAACGATTATTCTTAAGTTTGTTTTAATAATGAATTTAAATTAGAAACTTTAACACGAATTAACCGTTTAGTGATAACAGAGATACTTAAGGACGTTCCCGAAAAAATGAGTTGGTTAAAATTTTTCAGAATTATGTTTCACATTTGGAAGGTGAATTCTGTTAGAACTTGGAAAAATTAGACGAAAATTAAGAGTAAAAATTTTCGATATATTCCACAGTTTTTGAAATACTGATGCCTAAAGATTTAAAGAAGGGTACATATTTTTGAATGAAATCGCATCTATCAAATCAGGAGTTGAATGACTTTCTAATTTTTCTTATAAAAAAATTTTTGGATAATAGAATTTATCCACGCTATAAGTGTCTCTGAATTTACTTTGTCGTTCGTAATAATACAAAAGTCGGTATAAGGTCGATCTTCACTCATCTGATAACCAGATGAACCATATTTTTTATGAAAGTTTATTGATTTTTAAACACTCCTATCATAGTTTTTCTATCGAAAAGTGTTTATGGCTATTTTTAATTAATTTTAATAAATGGACACTTTTCAATAGAAAAACTATAGTAGGGATGCTTAAAAATCAATAAAATTGCATAAAAAATAACTCTCGTCTGGTTATCAAATGGGTGAAGATCGACCTTATACACTTTCTAAGACCATAAGGAGTCCAAGTTTTTCAATTATCATAAAATCTGAATACAAATTTAAACAATATGCTGCTTTAATTCATAAAAAGTTTAAATGAAAGATTTAATTTGATTACAATATGCATAATAAATTAGGGTCCTATAGGAGTACCTTATTTTACAGCAATATACAATCGAATTAGTGGTCGAATAACGTTTTTATTCAGAAAATAATAAGTGTACAAACATTAAATAAAATTTGTGGTTATAACCTTTTTTTGCACAATACAAAACTTTTCTATTTATTTGATTCGATTAAAACATATATAGAAAAATTCATTACGAAGGAGATGCGTAAACTAAGGGAATTCTCGCCCTATTTGTCAATTTGTAGCAGGCTGAGGTTAAAGTTCAGAATTCGGTTAAGTATCTTAAAAATGTGACCCATCACTCTGTATGACTGAAAAATTTCAAATCGATATTCCTATAAATAACGAAAATATGAGGATGTCTACATCTTAAATGCGGCACACTGTATGTAGCAAGGACGATAATAATGGTAACTAATTATTATATCTAACTTTAAGTAAAATTCAAAGCAATTCCTGTTTCACATAATAATGAATTCTTTATATTCATAAAAAGAAATTCATTATAAAAAAATATTCAGAAATATCCAATCATGTAGAAGTTTGAAGTCACAACCACTTGCTTATCGTAGGAAGTATACAAAACAACATTTTTAATGAATATACGGTGTTCAACTAACGATTCATTTTTTAACGTAACGCAAATGATCAAATGATAATTAAGTAAAATTTCAAAGAAAATAATTTCAACGAAGATCTTCTACTATTAGTAAAATCGCTGGTCATTTTAAATTACAAAATTCTAACATTGGTACAGAGCCAATAGCAGTAGCACATTTTTTTGAAGAAGAAGTTCGCTAAAATTGATATTGTTTTCCACCATAAAATTTATTTTTGTAGGTATTATTTCTATTGAAATAAAAGCATTTTCTTTGTGGTATGTGTGTGGAATGTGTTTGATAATGCTATTTTTGTTCGCACTTTTATTAGTAAAATATTAGGCATAACATTATATTATTATAATATATTTTTCGTTTTAATAACAATAATATTATTGTTGTTACAGTGTTACAAAAGAACAAAAAATATACAAACACCTGGACACAAATAAATCGATTACACTTCTTTTCCCTACAGTTTTTCAAATTATACAATATGACTCAAACTCTTAGAAAAAAAAATCCCAATAGTAAAGTTTTTGTCTCGTTATGGTCATAGTGTCAGGCTTCTGAAATTTTTGTTCACTTATAAAGCATAGTACCTGGATGACCGAGCTTTGCTTGGTATTTTTTTAGTTAAAAAGAGACAAATTTTATCACTAATATAAGAACCGTTTAAAATGTTTCCACAAAAATACCAATTTGAACACCTTGGTAATGTACATTATTTCGTTAATAACGATATACATATATATCACAACAGTTGCCTATCAACCAAAACTGACAAAGCCACGCGGACTTCCAACTATACAATTAATACAAGGCGAACCACATATAATGTATATAGTCGCCAATAGATGTCAGGAAGAGTCATATTTTACAGTTGATGTTTCAGTTTTTCCTGAAAACACGGATAAAACGACGTTTTCTAGATCGATATTTCGACCCTGAATACCCCCTGGGTACTAAATTTCACGAAAATCGTTGGAGCAATTCCTAAGATGGTTGATATAAACAAGGTTATAAAACAATTACCACAATTTGAAGTCCATTGACCGTCTCTAACTCGAAAGAACTTAATTCAAGTTCGGATCATTAACATGAAGAGCATAGAAAAAGTATTTTTTAACAAGTTTTTTAATTCTTAAAAAAAAAAATCCGAAATTTTCATAAAACTAACTGAACAATGATGTATTTGTTCTTAGGACAAAAAAGAAAAATCAAAATTATTGATTCTTTCATTGTAGAGATATAATAACGAAAAGTTTATTGTTTAAGAGAAACTACTAAATAGTTAGAGTATTGTGGTTGAAGAGAGGTAACTATATTAACAGAATTTTAAACAAATATCTATTATAAACAGTTGAGTGGTACAGTAGAGATAAAAATTACAGATTATTTTACTACATGCTCATATACTCCAAACGTAAAAAATTTACTTTGTGCGTATAATCCAAAACTTTTTTACAATATTGTAGAAAAAGGAGAAATTATCAAAAAATATGAATATCCAATAACTTAAAGCTTACCATTAAATTTAATATTTTCCGTAAAAGAAAACACTACATTTTCAAACCTCCACATCATGTCTGGTTTCCTTCAAGTATGGCAAAAATAAGTTTTACTTTTTTCATACATTTTCATTGACTTCAACGAAAAAAAATTAAGGCATCATTTCTATTCAAAATTTAATATTACTTTATACCTAATATAATGGTTAATAATGTTACGATAAATTTTGAAAATTTTTTAAGACTTTTTAGAAACACAGTTTTATGTTTTGCCAATTTTATTTTAATAATTATTTATAAAAGCATTTACCATTAAACGGGTATTTGTGAAAATCGACATTTTTATCTTCAATAAATTATTTTTATTACAAACCAAATTGATGGATTGCTTGGTACTTTAGATATTTTATTCAAAATCGTGCTTCTATGCTATATTTAGATAATTCATGGTGAAAAGAAGAGCCTTTATAAACAAGATCAAAAACTCCCCGATAAAGTTGATATTTTTTAGGTTATTTATTGACCAATTACAATAAAACTTCATTATTATATTTAAACTCGGCATAGTAAAATTTATTTTCTTCAATTTTGTTGTAGATAAATATTTCTGTTATACTAATATTAATTTTCCGGATTAAACCATCTTTTTACTTTTCAACTTGACTGTAAATCTAATCTAATGAAATTAAACTCTCGAAAAAAGAAAAAATATCAATCAAATAAAGATGCATATTTTAAGGGTAATTCTTGCACGAAATTGCTTTTGCGTATATTTTGTTGTTGTTAATAAAAACGCTAAGTCCCTGGTGGTTGATAGGTCGATAAGGCAAGACTCTTGTTTTCCCTACAATCGGTTGGGAAATTCGACTTTTTAGAGATATTATTTTTTGAACTGCTAAAAGAGGTATTATGTTAAGAGCTGCTAAAAATATTCGATTTGACGATTGAATCTACCCTTGTAGATAAGTATTACATGGTAAAAAATGTATGGCGTTTACTACAATACTGGTATGGTAGAAACAGATACTATAGTATCTACCTTAACATTATTTACTTCATTATCCGTGGAATACTATGTTTAATTTATCAAATGTAGATGACTGTGTTAATTATCTAAATAGCATCCTTTCATTAGCTATTGATGTCTATGTGCCGAAAATTGTCACTAAAAATTCATCCTTGTATCCCAAATGGTTTTCATATGAACTAATTAAAAAAATACGGCAAAAGAAAATGTATCACACTCTCTACAAACAAAGCACCAAAACTGAATATTATAACAATTTTTCACATCTCAGAGCTGAATGCAAAAAACTATCCGCACTTTGCTACAATAGCTATCTTGAAAAAACAGAAAATTCAATTCAAAATAACATAAAAAAGTTCTGGAACTACATAAATTCAGTAAATTCAAATACAACTTTGCCTTCGATTATGTACTACAATAATGATACTGGTCATAATGGAAACGAAATTTCAAATCTTTTTGCAAAATACTTTGCTTCTGTTTATGAACCCAACACCGCAGTATCGTCAGTCTCTAGATCTACAGACAATAATTCCAATATACACATAAGTAATTACTACATTTCTTTTATTGATATAGAGGTTGCAATATCAACATTAGATAAACGAAAATCTTCTGGTCCAGATAATATTTCTCCAATTTTGGTGAAAAGTTGTACTTCTTCTCTTCTTCCTGCTCTTCACTATATTTTCAATCTGTCTTTAAAAACTGGAATCTTTCCTACATCTTGGAAATATAATTACGTCGTTCCTATCTTTAAGACTGGCGAAAAGTCCTCAATTTCAAATTATCGACCTATTTCCATCCAGTCCGTATTCCCAAAACTGCTAGACTTTATAATATGTGAGAAACTGCGTAGTGATTTACAATTCACTATCATACCTCAACAACATGGTTTTTGTCCTAAAAAGTCAACTATTACCAACCTTCTTACTTTCCAAAATTTTATTTTGGACAGCTTCAACTCTGGATATCAAGTAGATGCAATATATTTAGACTATGCAAAAGCTTTCGATAAAGTAAATCATTCTTTACTTATTTCAAAATTGATAGCCCTGGGTATCTCGGAACCGTTTAGTAAATGGTTGCGCAGTTATCTAACAAATAGACAGCAAATTGTAAAAATAAAATCCTTTACATCACTCCCCTTTCCTGCTTCTTCCGGTGTCCCCCAGGGATCCCATTTAGGCCCTCTTCTATTCCTTATGTTTATAAATGACATTTCGTATATTTTTCCAGATTCCAATTTTTTACTCTTCGCTGACGATCTTAAAATATACTCTAGAATCTCTTCTATTTCCGATTGCAACAAGCTTCAATCGACATTAAACAATCTTATTGCTTGGTGTTCCTCAAATTATCTTCATTTAAATATTTCCAAATGTTCTATTATTTCCTTCTCTCGTCTTCATCAGCCAATCCAGTTCTCCTACTATCTTGCCAAATCTCCTCTCGTTAGGGTAAGTTGTATCAAAGACTTGGGTGTAATATTTGATAGCAAGCTTACGTTTAATAGTCATATACTTACAGTAAGAAATCACGCCATGAAAATGTTAGGCTTCATAATACGAAATTCGTACAACTTTAAAAACCCTCTTAGCTTTGTTGTTTTATATAAATCATTAATTCAACCAATTCTTGAATACGCTTCCCCGGTGTGGAATCCTACTTACCTTAATAACAATACACTCCTTCAGTCTGTTCAAAACAAATTCCTAAAAAAACTTGCCTTCAAATCTAATCTAATACACGACGATAACTCCTATACTGTCCTTAGAAATATGTACAACATCCCTACCCTCCAATCTAGAAGGGAATACTTTGATATTATTTTTATATTCAAATTACTCCACAACCTCATCGATTCCCCTGAACTCCTTTCCCTTTTACAACTTCAAGTCCCTTCTATTACACTTAGAACTCCAAAACTATTTTACATCCCACCTCAGAAATCCAATTACATGCTTTCTTCCCCTATGACCCGAATGATGTTGAGATGTAATGACATAGGCATTAGTTTAGATCTGTTCAATTCTAGCACAAGCATTATAAAATTCAAAAATATACTTCGCACTCATATTAGCTAAATTTGTTACTGTTATTAATTTATATTTATATTATTACATTGTTCATAATTAATGTTATTTTCATAATTATTGTTTTTGTTATTGTTTTTGTTATTATCATATTTATTTTAATTGTTAAATCTTGATAGTTTTTACATTTTTCTATTTCTGTTATTTATTTCTTACTACTTGCACATAAATTTTTGTATTATTTTGTGTAAATGGATTTGTTCCGTAAATAAATAAATAAATAAATAAATAAGTAATATTACAGAATAAGGCTATCCACCTGAAGTATTGTGATATATGCAACCAGTATGGGCCTGACGCCTATTTTGCATTGACTCTTCCGCCAACATACCCATACTGACGTAGTAATATCCACAAAAAATTTCTTACCATGAACAACCAACATATGAAATTCTTGGACACTCTGTATAAGTACACAAAAGGATAATAATAACAAAAGAAAAAAAATATTCACACAAAAGGAAGTGAGGAAGTATGAAAATATATAATTTATATATAAACTCTGGTGTATACCATAATTACCCAGTTTATATGTAATAATGAAAGGTTACATTACCTCTACCATTTCTTTTCTTTTACTTGTTGCTAAAATGAAATTTTCCATTTCACTAGACATATTCTGGTTAATTTAAAGTAAAAGAAAAATTATTAACAGGACCGGATTTTATACTGTAAAAAGAATATTTTTTTCTCTTTAATCTTTTAATAAAATATTTTTAAATATAAAAGCTTTGAAAAAGATTCTTTCAAATTTTTATTAAGATTATTAAAATTTCTTTAAAACCATATACCTTTTGGAAAAAAAAGTTAAACAAAATTTTAAAATTATAAATAAACAAATTGTCTTATGAACAGCTCAATTAGTACACAACAAACTTTTGTATAACATCCATGTCAAACGAGTTGCCTAATCAATGAAATTAAAATATTCACATTTTTTAAATTTAGATATATCTAAAGAATATGGAAAAAATCGTTCTGTTTTTCATACATTTTTTGACAAATTCCCAATTCAATTAAAACGTCAACCAGATACGGATTAAGAAATTTTTCCCCCGTAATAGAAATCTATCAATAAAGACCTTTTTTTTGCTCTTTATTTTCTTAGAACATGTAAAATCGCGTTGATTGTTCAGGGCAGTTCTCCGGCTATCGTTGTTAAATAAGAACAAAGATGAATACATCCATCAAAAACGAACAGAATACATCATTACTAACATAACTGCTCTATTTTGAAATTCTTCAGTGTTCAAATTGGTCAAATTGCTTTTTTTACTGTAAAAATTGTTGTACAATTCTTGCCACTTTTGAAGTGTCGATAATTACTAGATATTCCTTCACTCTGAATGTTTCCCGACCAGATAAGGAGAATAAATGTCTTCGGCAGATTAATCTACTGTTAGCTTTCTCTTCCGTATTATTTTGTGCCCTTTTCATATTCTTTGACTTGTGAGAGTTCCAAGACGTTAATTTTTTATTAAAATTTCCCCTTTTACAAAAATTATATGAATTAGACTGACATTGGCATACTTCATTTAAATAACTGTACAAATGTCGATATCAACGGACTATAATTGCATACTTACAATTATTTTAATGTTTATTTAAAACCTTCCACTCGCTCGACCCTTTATAATCTCGCACCTGTAGGCACGTGCCTACTTTGCCTTAGTATAAATAATCTGCCTCGACCGTCAGCTCATGTTAAAACGAAATTGCCATGATTTTGTTTATGCCTTTTTGAGCGTTGATACAGTTAAATTTCGTTATAAAGAAAATTGAGGTAAGTTAACCTTATGATTTTCGCCCTTTGTCTATCGTTTTTGGCATCACAATACGTAAAAAATGGGTTGAATAATTAAGTGAAATTGTCTGAAGCAAAACAATTTTTCCACTTCATTCAACTTTATTACCAAAACTTACCTTTATCTATCCTCAAACAGGTAAACAAAAAATGATGAAAATTTCTTAAAAAATAACCTGGTTTTATCCATCAACTTTTCAAGCTAGAATTAAAAATAAATCTAAGAAGCTATGTAATCATTCCTGTACAGTGAATTTTTAATTAAAGAAATGTTTAAAAATTAATATAATTTTCATCCATTTTCATGGTATTTTTATTAAGAAAATTTCTTATTAAATTATGCATGAAAATAAAATATTAAATTATTAATTAAAAAACATTATGTTTTTTATCTGTTTCATGTTCACTTCTATATCCAACTTCTGCAAAATAACGATCGATGTTAAAACATTACATTATACACAGCTCACCGAATTACAAGATATTGTAATGTTAAAATTTTGCTCAATAATACTTTCAATGAAGGTTTTATACAATCTCCAGGTTATCCTAGATATTATGTAGGTGATATAAATTGTAATTGGAAATTGATAGCACCTGAGGGGCAACTAATACAACTTATGTTTGTAGATATTTCGTTACGAAGTAAGTTCACATATTTTTTTTACATACAACTTTTTTAAAGTTTTGTAGTAACAAGATGTATTAAAAGTTTTGGCATAATAATTAGGAAATATATGACCAAATAGTTCCAACGCCGTCATGTATGTTTGTCTTTTTCTGTTCTAGATTCCTTTATCATACATTATTTTCGAATCTAAGAAAAAATATCCCCCGAAAAAAAAGACCCGGAAACAATAGAGTATCGGAAATGAAAATGGTTCCGGAAAAAATATACTCAAAAAAGAATTCGGAAAAAACATCTGAAAAAAGTAACTGACAAGAATGCATTCGATAGTAATGAGTGTTAAAAATATTAATAAAATCGTTTTTTTTTTTTTAATCCAATTTTTATTTATAAATAAATAAATAATTAACAAGTCCGTTCAAGGAAACTATTTTTCATTTCAAGTTATCGTTATAGATTAATCAACATCGTTATTTATGTAGTAATAACAAACTTTTGAATTATTATATATGTATCATAAATATTATATATCAAAATGAAAACTCAAAAATTTTCTTTACACAAAGAAAATGTCGAGTGGATATCGTTTATGATAATATCTCCGTTTTCTGTAATAGTGTCCCATTTTTGAACGCAATGGCTAAAAATTTCAGAACCCAATCAACTCGTAATTACAACAATACAGAGACAAAAACCAATACCAGATGTGTTTGGGATTTATATTTTCGCATCTATTTTATTTTTTCCGGGGCTATTTTTTCCGATAACCATTATTTTCATTTAGGGCTTATATTTGTGTTTATAATGTACTTAAGTAAGTTAAGTCAAATAATCGGGCAACAGACAAGGCCAAACATACATGACGACAATGTAGAATTCTTTTTTGTGATTCTTTAAATTTGGAAATTTACACGATTCGAACACAGCTTGATGCAACATTTGTGAATGCTATATAACTTCACGACTTTCGCTTAACACACCAACACGACATTCACTTGAGAGAAACATGCGAAATAACCTAACACCAGTCGGGCTTAAAATATACGTCATTTTCACAAAGCTGGGAGTTAATCTAAATTTGTTAGAATTCGCAAAAGATACTCAATGATTCTCTGCTATAACTATTGGCTAAAGACACTGGACCCTCTCTCAACAAGTTGCAAAATTTATTTCAAAAGCAGTAAGATATTAGCAAAAAGAATGAGGCAAAATGAACACACTTTTGGGTTGGCAGGGAAGTTTAAACAGAATGGGGGCAATACAGAGTGATTCAATACGAAAGCAATCCCAGTCTCCAATCAATTTTTTCCTCTTAGAAAGAAGAATAGGTACTTTTAACCTGTTCACGTTGCGTATTCGTAAATTAAATTCATTTGGAAACGATTTCCTCTTGTAATTGAATGTCTAAATAGACAACTAACTGAAATCAATCCATTGCCAATCTTGGACATTGCGAAGTGTTCAGGGTCCCCCAATCCATAGGGAATTCTATTTGCTATTATACCGGCTTATATAGAAAACAGACTTTTTTAATCGTACAGTTGCCATCAGGAACATGAAGGAATCAGCAAAAGATTTAGATCATCCCCCATGATTTTTGATAGTTTTATCCAAAATCAAAAATCGATTCTACGGCTAGCGACTGGAATCGCTTCACGTTTTTTTTTACTACGCGTTAAAAAACGCCTGATCTAAAACATAGGAAAGACAAAAAAAAATTACCGCGACTTGAACATTTTTAAAACATATGGCAGAGAGGTCTCTGCAGATTAAAAGTTATTCGTTCGTCGTCCTATGGTCTCCAGACTTTTTCACAGCCCTGCAACCGTTAAGTTTAAAAACCCAAAGCCGTGAAAATATACCGCCAATAATCAATTTTATCTCCCACTTAATAATAATTGTCTCATCTGCATCACATGCTTGCTTTGTATGCTTCGTAAAAATTTAAACCTTCAAGGTTACACTATGGTGAGACTACCTCTTAAAGCTCTAGGCCCTAAAGCAGTTTTGCATCAATCACATAAATTTTACGTAATTTTTCATCAAAAATATTTACACAAATGTTGCACCAAAAAAATGTCATCAAAAGAATTCTTATATTTATAGATAATTCAAATATTTACATTTTTAGTTACCAAGTTTTATGTTTTAATATTTATTCAAAATTACCCAGTGTCACAAAAAGTATTGTTTGTATTTCTGTTTTCTAGTTAATTACACACAAGATGGATTTACATGTGTGGATCAATTATCAGTTATTGATAATAGTCGATCAATCTATAATTCATGTTTAGAAGAAGTCTCGTTACAACCGATGATGTCATCGAGTTCACAAGTTGATATTAATTTAGAAATTAAATCGAAAAAAATGTTTCCAAAACGTGGTGTTTTGTTGTATTATAAAGGTAAGTTTTCCCTAAAAAAATTCAGAAATTTCTCGCTTAATTTGTATTTACTATTTTCTTGTAAATCGCAAACACACAGATTTTAACTAAAACCAAAACCCAAAGCTCAACTTTTGTATCCAAAAGAGTAGAAAATCTCGTTAAAATTTAATAACAAACTCTGAAATTGTCAGATTTTGAAATACCAAAAACAAAATAATTCAATTCAATGAATTTTGAAAATAACGACGTTTTCGATACTAAGAGGGTAACATTAAATTGTCAACACTGTCAACAATGAATTTAATAGTCAAAGATTTAATAGTACGAAATATTTTGTTCGATAAAATTGACATTAATTTCATTTTCCTTGCACTTCCACAAAAAACTGGCATTTTTCTTACTTTATAAGAAATATATTTCAACAGCTTGATGATTTTGCTCTATCACACTAAATTTTTTTGCTTTTTCAACAAAGCAAGCGTCTAATTCTACTAAATTTGAGCCATATTTTTCAGTTTTTTCCTAGATTTTAAGCATTGGATCAAATTTGCCCAAATTTTTCAACAAAAAATCGATTTTCTTTAACTTAGTGATAACATCAAAATCCAAAAAATTGATTTGCCTCTATGAGCAAAAATTTTATTCGATTTCAAAAAACTGAACATGTAAAAACATGAAAAATTCTCTCATTTATTCATATTTTTTAAATGTTTTCTTAGATGTTTACATATTGGATCAAATATGCCCAAATAATCAACAAAAAACGATCTGTTGTACTTGTTTTAGTGAGACCCTTTTTCAAGCTAGATATAGATTTTAATCGATTTGCAAAAACAATCTTGGTTTTCCAAAAATTTAATCCAAACAATTAATTTTAAAGTTTTAATTTCTAAAGAGGAGTGTTTTAAGTTTAACGTGTCTGTGTGTCTGGCTGTGGCATCGCTGTTCTTAAACGGATGACCCGATTTTTATTTTTTAAAGGTTATTTGAGCGAGAGTGTTTCTAGCTATGTTTCAAGTGCGAGTATTATACTCCAGTCGACAGATAGAAAAGGTGGGGTTTTGGAAACTTTGGAATGTTGTTCCGTGATGGTTAATTAACATTTTCCCAAGTTTTCGACATCAAGGACCCTGTACGAAAGAGTCATACTCCTCTTTTCGCGCTGGGTTCTAGAGATTTCATTAACTTCCAACCTTCTTTATCTAAAACTATCTGTAGACTGAAGATACAGGATTCCGTAACCAATAACAGCTACAAAACCGGTGATGATATTCTAAAGAATGAGCAGAATTTCTTGAAACAGAACTTAGATCACTCTCCTTCAAATAACCTTTCCAACAAAAAAAAAATTAATCAAAATCAGTTCTTCTGTTCAGGAGCTACGATGCCAAAACAAATCGATCAGACCTGATGTGATGCCTCTGTAAATTTTTAATTCAATATTATCTTTCAGGAATTGGTTGTCCAACATTAGATCCACCCATCGATGGTTATTTAATCGATCGTAATGAAACCATAGCAGAATACATGTGTAACGTTGGTTATATTTTTCATGAAACACAAAGTCGTATATTTATTTTACGATGTGTGGGAGGGAACGCATGGCATACTGAACTTCCTGATTGCATTAGTAAGTTAATACTACTATAGTTCAGTAGTATATTTATTATATATATAATTTTTTTAAGCTAATCCGTTTTAATGTATATTAGTGTCTTATAGTGGAGTGTTTTATTTATTTTAAAAAAATTTGTTAAATATCTTTTTTATTTGTGTCTAACAATAGATTGTGAATATTCTTAATAAAATAAAATTTATTCTTCATAATTCTTCAAGTACTAACGAAATATAAAATTCTTTTTTGAAGAAGAAAGTACATAAAACTGTAAGTACCGGTGAGTACTTGAAATGAATTTTATTTTATTAAATTAAAAAAGCTTATTCTTGAAAAAATTTAAATTTTTTTCTCGTATTTTATTTAATTAAAAATTTTTGAAAGCTTTTTATTTTTTATTCAAATTTGGAAAGCTTATTTTCATATAGAAGTTATCTTTAAAAAAAAATTATAATAGTTTTTGCATTTAGTAGGAAAAGTTCATATATTCTCGAACGATTATTTGCAAGAAAAGATTATTTGCTGGCAAAAAATCGTTCGAGAATGTATTAATCTCGAACGATAATTTGCAAGCAACCATAGGAGTCCTATTCTTGCGAAATGGGAAAAGTACTTTTCTGGTCTACAACTGGAAATTTACTTTCTCGTACTATTATTTGTTTCATTACCTAATAGCTATTTAAAATACTAGAAAAACAGGTTTTCTAGCATCAAAATACTACTTGAAATGCTATTGCTATTGTTTAACAATTTTAGTAAAACATGTTTTTTTAAATTTGGTAATACACGTGGTTTTTGACTATGAATTGAAAAGATCGTTGATTATCGTGTGCTAAATTTATCTCTTTAAAAAACACGTGGTGATAAATTTGTGGTTTGTGAGTTTTTACACGGTGGCCATAAAATAAGTGTTTGTAATATCCAAATTTTTCAGAAAAACCTCTGCTTTTTTTCCAAAATAAAAAATTCATTTACATTTTTGTGTTAATTGATTATACTATATCTCCGCCCTCCCCTTCAGCCAGGAAAAGTATTTTAAATAAAAGAAACAAAGAAATTTTTTTCAAATAAATACATGAATACAATTCTTTTTCAAATATGTATGTATGAATAAAATTCTTCAATAAATTCAGTACATTCAGTATTATTAATTAAGTAAAAACTTTTTATTAATTAAATTAGAACAAAACTGATAATAATTATAGATTACATTGAATTTTGTAAACTCAGAAAACACAATAATTTTGTATGTGACTTCATTTTTAGTACAATCATTTGGTAGTTTTACCTGGAAAGTTTTTCGAAAGTTTTGAAAATGAGTTATTTTATAAATTTTAATGTGCTCTTTCCGAATTTCAACTTTGATACCTCTTTTCTTTACCGCTCGCACCGACATATTGGAAAAATTCACCTAAAAGCAGTTTTTTG